>NC_041382.1:132899086-132903380 GCF_002162155.2 Triticum dicoccoides | reverse complement strand
CGACATCGACATGACACCCCGACCCCCCGACCACCCCGACACGACACCCCGACCCCGAGACCCCGACCCCGACCTGTGACACCCCAAAAATTTGGCCTTGTTTTATTAAAATTTGGCCAGGAATTAAAACTTTGGATTTCCGAGCTCCATTTTAATTTTTAAATCATGTCCTTCCCTGTTATGATGAGTTTTTCCCAAAGAGAAAACTTTTCAAATATGTTATTGGACTTGTTTAACCTCTCAAGAAAAACTTTCTTTTTTTCAGTATAACTAATTTACTAATTTAATTACTTGATCTTTATTTTCTTGAAAATGGTTTTTCAGGGTTAAATGGCCATATTTGAACTACAACCATTTGATAGATTCACTTAAAATTTCCATAAAAATTTGGAGATGTCATGTGATGTTTTTAAATCAATTTTATGCAAAAATATATTTCATTCACTGAATATTTTGAGCCCTACTCTCAATTTTTCTTCTCTGGTCCAGAGTGCATTTTGCACTACAACCTATTTATATATTCATTTAAAACTTCTACCAAAATTAAGGGAGGTCAGTAGGAGCCTATTATCCCTCTTTGTGCAAAAACCTAATTATGTTCTTTAAAAAATTTGAGTGAATCAACTTCATCTTCATTCTGGACCAACTTGAGGATTTGTACAGCAACCACCATTTTAGTTGCTCATATACCCTTAATTATTTCTCCTACTTGTAGTCCCCCATGTTAAACCCTTAAGTCCAGGAGCATGCACCATTTAGATCATTTTTGGTTCATGGAATAATGTCATTTATTTCCTGTCCAGAATTGAAGTTTTGTAAAACTTGCACTAACAAGTTTCTTCTTTTGTCCAACTAACACCACCACTCTCTCTTTCATCCACAGAGACACTGATCTGGAGATTTTAGCCACTCCAAGAAATGCCTAAGCGCCCTTGGCATTTTGTCAAACACCTGGTGTGCATGGCCAGTTTTGACATGTTTTTGTCTTTGCATTGTGACCTTGCACCTCGGATCATACTAGCATGTCCACTAGGATTCCAGTTGCTCCTAACCTGGGTCTGTTATTTGCCAGCCTCAACCGCGACCTCTAGCATGCTTTGGCATTTCGTCGAGCACACTCAGTGCATGCACTGGACGCGCCCAGAGCGCGCGTATTGCAGCCGCGCGCCCGAGCCGACACGCTGGCCCCCACGGCTTTGGCCCGCTCTGCAGAACCTTGCCGTGCACTCCCTTTCTCTCCGCTACGCGCCAAGCAGCCCCCGCCGCGCCCGGCAGGCCAAGCGCTAGCCGCCGCCGCCGCCCGACAGCCCTGCGCCGTTCAGTGCCGCCCAAGCCTCGCCCGCTCGCCACCTGGCCCTTGGAGCAGTGCGAGCTCATCCGCAGGCGTGTCTGCTAGCCCTCGTCGCCGTCACGTCGCCCTAGCTACGGAACATCGGTTCGCCGGAGAGCTTATCCCCGGCCGCCGCGGAACCGCCTTGCCACGCTATAAAAGGGAAGCCCCGAGCGTCTCCAAGCCCTCAGGTAGCCTCATGCCGTCTCACTAGCGCCCCCATCGCCACCAATTGGAAGGGAGCAGGTCTTCTTCAACCTCTCCGGTCAGTTTGGCCACCGCCGCCTCCCGGCTCCATTCGGCGCAACCAAAGCTTCCCCCTCTCCTTTCTCTCCACCAGGAACCATCTCATCCTCCCGTGAACTCGTCCCCCTACTTGATTTTGATCGGGAGCCGTCGCCACCACAAACTCACTTTGTCACCGAAGCTTCCCTCCGCCGCGGAGCTCGCCGCCGGCGATTTACTCCTTCCCCGGCAACCCCTCGACCACCGGGAGAACTGCCCCAGCCGTGCGGATCCATCCCCACCCTCGGGGGCCCACGAGGAACAGCCAAACGCCGGCGACGATCGCCGGAGCCCCGCTCCGCTCGGGCAGAGGTGGGAGACGATGCGCGGCGACTGGTCAAACCTGACCAGTGGGCCCCTGGACCCACTGTCAGCGACCCCGCGCCGTCCACGCTGGAGTAAGTGGAGGCGTCATACCCGTAATACGTCTTCTCTGCGCGAAAGCGTAATCTCTTCAAAACGTTTTCTTTTCTGTTTTAATTTAATAACAGATTTGACCAAATCTTTGACTGGCTATAACTTTTTAAATATAAGTCCAAATGAGTTGATTCTTTTTCCTACCTTCTTCAAATTTGATCTAGTTTATTTTAAGATTTATTTGAAAAAATTTCAAACAACTTTTTGGTTCTGTTTTTGAAATATGTGTTAATTCAAATATATTTTTCAAATAGGATTTTGGGGAAAGAGAAGAAAACTTTCAAAAGTTTGGAGAGCACCCTGCCTTTCCACACATTGAAGGCAAGCATTCTGAATCCCGGCATAATATTTTTGGAGTGATCGTTGATGCATTTATAACACCACCGCATTGCGAAGGACTTGTTATTTCATGTGATATGATCATATGCATGGGTGCATGTTACTGATTTCCATGCTGTTGGTAATGGACACACTTGTGATGATAATCACCCTCATGAGCTTTACATGCATACCGGCAGGAAACCGGGAAAACCTCTGCCTTGGGTAGGTATGAGTTTGTCGCCGGTCTCCGTCGGGACGGTTCTGTCTGGTATGGCATGGTAAGGTGATATGAGTGGTGACTCTGTTTGATGAAATATATTTGTTATACTAATCATGAAGGGAATACTTGAACCTCCTAAGTCGACCGTAGATCGAGTCTTGTTCCAGTAACCCCCATACTTGTTTCGTACTACCACTCGTCTCTACAGCAAGTAGAGTACGGTTCAGTAAGTTGTCAACCTCTTTCTAGCACACACCGTACAGAAAGGCCATGGTGGAAGATACTGGTTGTAACTGGTAGGCAGGCCACCTGGTCCGGGGGCATGGGTGTTTCCGGTTGGGACCGAGAGGGGAGGCCACCCCTTAGAGCGCGCGATATAAATTTGATCCCATGCTACGCGAGGTTGTAGCCTCCCCATTTAGAGTTTGCTTAACAGGTGTCGTGGGTGATTCCAAACACGTGTGAGATAAGCTGGTGTGTGCAAGTTAGGTGTGTTTTCAACAAAAAGACCGTAGACGGAATTAGTCCCGCTGGACTAAAGAAATCCGTTACTCGTGGGTAAAGAGTACACCCTCTGCAGAGAATAAACCTATTCGAATAGCCGTGTCCTTGGTTAAGGATTACAGTCTGGGATGGGTCAAGTGTCGGTCTTAGTGTCGGTCTTCGGAGATGAAGCTATTAACCAGAAGATGGAATTACTACTCGAGACTTGTGATATCTATAATTATTATTATTGTTGACTAACCCGTGATATTATTGTTATTACCAAGTATCTCTGGGATGGTTCTACCTCCGGGATATTCACTATGATTGTTTCTTTTAAAGCCCTTTTTGTGGTGTCGCTCAGACGCCCGACTGTGGCATTTCTTTTAAAGCCCTTTTTGTGGTGTCGCTCAGACGCCCGACTGTGGCATTTCTTTTAAAGCCCTTTATGTGGTGTCGCTCAGACGCCCGACTGTGGCATTTCTTTTAAAGCCCTTTATGTGGTGTCGCTCAGACGCCCGACTGTGGCATTTCTTTTAAAGCCCTTTATGTGGCGTCGCTCAGACGCCCGACTGTGGCATTTCTTTTAAAGCCCTTTATGTGGCGTCGCTCAGACGCCCGACTGTGGCATTATTTGTTATTTATTTCATAAATTTCTTTTATACTATCATGTTATTGCAATTTTATAAATAACTTGCTTGCGCGCATCCGAGAGTTACTTATCTTTCGTGGCTGACGTCATGAGCATAAAATATTTTTCAGCACATCATTGTTATATTATACCTGTGTACATAATGTTTGCGAGTACATTCAAAGTACTCACTGGCTTGTCCCTGGCTATTGTCTTGGCCAGATTTTTCTTGCTCGGAGAGGAGCGACGCGATGCCAGCCCCGGAAACCACTCAATGGAGATAGCAGCCTCGCGAAGATAGGAATTTAACCTGGTCAGCTGTTCCCGTGGGGGAATGGAGTCCCATAGACACAGATGTTTCACAACCCGCTTCCGCCATCAACCACTAGAAACCAATTGTTGTACCCACAGGCCAGAATGGTCTTGTACTACATATTTTGTATTTTTGCTTGGAGTTCCTGTATCAAGTTGGAGCCTCATCAGCTAACAGTAATCCTGGGGCTGATGAGCACGACGGTCTTTTCTGGAAATTTATTACACGGAAAACCAGTCGTGACACAACCCCGAGACCCCGACCCCGACACCCCGACCCCCAAGCCTGACCCGA
>NC_041382.1:132826971-132898645 GCF_002162155.2 Triticum dicoccoides | reverse complement strand
ATCGACACGACACCCCGACCCCCCGACCCCGAAACAGCACCCCGACCCCGACACGGCACCCCGACACCGACAGGACACCCCGACCACCGACACCTCCCGAAAAGGTGTTCTTTGGCCTTCCAGAGGCCGACAGGGTCATATATTTGTGAATTATTAGTTAGGTCATATATTTTTCGATTTTGTTATGAAAAACATCATATATAATTGTGTTGATCGTGTAGTTTTAAATGTGCAGTTGTTTCATCGCTGCGAGGTTTGGTGTTCGACAACCTCGCCATGCGTTTGACGAGCTCTGCCCCTTCGTTCGTGGGTGAGCACAAATGACAAGTCCTCCTCCCCCATTAATTATTTGATCTATTCCGATGAAACTTGATAGCTAGCTATATATGTGTCTTGAATCATAAGTATGCGTAACCAATATGTGTCTCCCGTTCGAAAGCGTCATAGTTATAAATATGCATGCATTTGCATATTTATAACCTTGATTCTTTCGAATTGTCCAACACTATCCATGGACAGCCCGAGTATGTGTAGATTGGGTTCGTTTTCCCATATGCTTTGCTCCGGATCCGATGCATATATTTCGTCAGTGCCTCCCCTGTTGTTCTCCGGGTACACATCCTCTCTGTTTATTGCAGAGACGTGTATCAGGAGAACAGCGGGGAGGTGCTGCCGAAATTTTGCGTCGGATCCGGAGCATAGCATGGGAAAATGAACCCAATCTACACATACACGGGTGAGATTAGGACCTATCATTACCTATTAGAGTGTAGGTTGCATGGACGTAATAAAATTGACAAAGTAGATCAACTGATGAATATATACATGGTGAATTACATATATAATTGTTGTGTGCCCAGTAGCTCTGAAAGTCAAGATGAGTGACCGTGCGTGGATGTATACCGGTCACACTGGTCAGAACAAATGGAGCGCTGAATGGTTCACAAAAACTAAGGGGTTTGTGCAAGCCGCATTTGCAAATGGCCAAAAGAAAACCTGGTGCCCCTGTTTCCGGTGCGGCAATTGGGAAAAGAAGACAGAGGCTGAAATGGGCAAACACCTGCAGAAGAGTGGTTTTACGCCCGATTATACGGTGTGGACATTTCATGGTGAGTCTGCCCAACGTGACCGAGCTGAGGTGGATCGTCATCGCACCGACGAGCATGGTACCGGGATGGAAAACAGGTGCAAGGCTATGATGATGCTCGGGATTCGGATGAGGAGATGGAGGAATCTGCAAAGGCCTTCAATGAAATGTTGGAGTCTTCGAAACGTCCGCTCCATGAGCACACTGAGCTTTGTCAGTTGGATGCCATCTCACAAGTAATGGCTCTGAAGGCTCAGTTCAACTTGGGCAGAGAATGCTATGACGCAATTATGACAGTATTTGGACGCTTTCTACCCAAAGGCCATGTAATGCCTGCAAACCTGTACCAGTCGGACAAAATCCTCCGTGCACTGAAGATGCCCTATGAGAAGATGCATGCCTGTGAGAAAGGATGTGCCTTATTTAGGCTTGACTATGCGGACTTGAACTATTGTCCCATTTGCAAGTCTTCCAGGTATATTATGGTAGACAATGGTATGGGTGAGAAGACACAGACCAAAATCCCCGTTAGTGTTCTTTGGTATATGCCAATCGTACCAAGACTTCAATGTCTTTTCATGGTCGAAGAGACGGCCAGACAGATGACATGGCACAAAACAGGCAAAAGAACCGAACTAGATGCAGATGGGAATCTGATGATGGTACACACATCGGATGGTGTTGCATGGAAAAAGTTTGATGAATTACATGCTGACAAAGCGGCAGATCCGAGGCATCCTCGAGTCGGCATCAGCACGGATGGGTTCAGTGTGTTTGGTATGACGGCAGCCCAATACAGTTGTTGGCCCGTATTTGTCTTTCCACTCAATATCCCCCCCCCCCCCGGGACAGATTATGCAAAGAAATAACATTTTCCTGACGTTGATAATTCCAGGACCCAACTATCCAGGCAAAAATATGAATGTGTACATGCAGCCGCTTAAGGACGAATTGCAAGAAGCCTGGGATAATGGGTTCAACACATACGACGCCTTTAGCAAACGGAACTTCATAATGCGTGTCTGGTACATGTACTCGACGCATGACTTGCCGGCGTATGCGCTATTCATTGGCTGGTGTGTGCATGGAAGGTTCCCGTGCCCCACATGCAAGGGAGCTCTTGAGTTTCGTTGGCTTCAGGCCGGTCGCAAGTTTTCTTGCTTCGACATGCATAGACAGTTCCTGGATCCTCGCCATAAGTTCAGGAAAGACAAGAAGAACTTCATCAGGGGTAGAGTTGTCAAAAACTCTGCACCACCTGCATTGACAGGCCAACAGACCCTGGATCAGTTAAACGCTCTCGAGCCAGATCCACAACGTCCAGGGTACTTCAAGGGGTATAATACTAAGCATGTGTGGACTCACAAAACATGCTTATGGGATCTGCCTTACTTCAAAGACCTCCTTTGCCCACACAACATCAACGTGATGCACACTGAGAAGAATATCGCCGAGGCACTTTTTGGTACATTGTTCGGCATAGATGGGAAGTCAAAGGATAATACTAAGGCTAGAGTCGATCTGGAGGCGCTATGTGATAGGCCGTTACAAAACATGAAAGAACCGAAAGGAAAGTAGAACTGGACGAAGCCAAAGGCATGGTTCAATCTTGGAAGGCCAACTATGAGGGAAATTCTCTTGTGGGTGCAAAAGCAGTTGATGTTCCCCGACGAGTATGCAGCGAATCTAAAGAGGGGAGCGAATCTTGATAAACTGAAGATATTTGGTCTCAAGAGTCATGATTGGCACATATGGATTGAGCGGGTAATGCCGGTGATGTTGCGTGGCTTCATCCCTGAGGATGAATGGCTAGTACTGGCAGAACTCAGCTATTTCTTCCATGTTCTTTGTGCGAAAGAACTATCGCCTGGCGTGCTAGAAGAAACGGAAGAGTTGGCGCCGGAGTTGATCTGCAAGTTAGAGAAGATCTTTCCACCGGGCTTCTTTAATCCAATGTAGCATTTGATTTTTCATCTCCCGACCGAGGCAAGATTGGGGGGACCCGTGCAAAATCGTTGGTGCTACCCAACTGAGAGGATGCAGAAGACGCTTCGAGAAAAATGTAAAAATAAACGTAGAATTGAAGCATCGATGGCTGAGGCATTCATCACAGAGGAGGCGGCAAACTTTGTAACAGCGCACTACGAAGCCAAAAATCGTCATTTGCATAATCCGAAGCCTCGGTACAATGCTGACGAGCCTAAAAAGGGTGGATCCAACCTCAGCCTATTCAAAGGGAATCTCGCACCAGCTAGTGTTTCACATCCAGTATCTTTGGATAACGAAGAATGGCGGACCATTTCGTTGTATATCTTCAACAACCTGATAGAAGTGTGGCCGTACATCGAGTAAGTTCTTGTCACGACCGGCTTTCCGGGTAATAAATTTCCAGAAAAGACCGTCGTGCTCATCAGCCCCAGGATTACAGTTAGCTGATGAGGCTCCAACTTGATACAGAAACTCCAAGAAAAAATACAAAATATGTAGTACAAGACCGTTATGGCCTGTGGGTACAACAAATGGTTTCTAGTGGTTGATGGCGGAAGCGGGTTGTGAAACATCTGTGTCTATGGGACTCCATTCCCCACGGGAACAGCTGACCAGGTTAAATTCCTATCTTTGCGAGGCTGCTATCTCCATTGAGTGGTTTCCGGGGCTGGCATCGCGTCGCTCCTCTCCGAGCAAGAAAAATCTGGCCAAGACAATAGCCAGGGACAAGCCAGTGAGTACTTTGAATGTACTCGCAAACATTATGAACACAGGTATAATATAACAATGATGTGCTGAAAAATATTTTATGCTCATGACATCAGTCACAAAAGATAAATAACTCTCGGATGCGTGCAAGCAAGTTATTTATAAAATTGCAATAACATGATAGTATAAAAAAAATTTATGAAATAAATAACAAGTAATGCCACAGTCGGGCGTCTGAGCGACGCCACATAAAGGGCTTTAAAAGAAATGCCACAGTCGGGCGTCTGAGCGACACCACATAAAGGGCTTTAAAATAAATGCCACAGTCGGGCGTCTGGGCGACGCCACATAAAGGGCTTTAAGAAATGCCACAGTCGGGCGTCTGAGCGACGCCACATAAAGGGCTTTAAAAGAAATGCCACAGTCGGGCGTCTGGGCGACGCCACATAAAGGGCTTTAAAAGAAACAATCATAGTGAATATCCCGGAGGTAGAACCATCCCAGAGATACACGATACTAACAATAATATCATGGGTTAGTCAACAATAATAATAATCATAGTTATCACAAGTCACAAGTAGTAATTCCATTTCTGGATTAACAGTTTCACCTCCGAAGACCGACACTAAGACCGACACTTGACCCATCCCAGACTGTAATCCTTAACCATGGACACGGCTATTCGAATAGGTTTATTCTCTGCAGAGGGTGTACTCTTTACCCACGAGTAACGGATTTCTTTAGTCCAGCAGGACTAATTCCGTCTACGGTCTTTTTGTTGAAAACACACCAAACTTGCACACACCAGCTTATCACACACGTGTCTGGAATCACCCACGGCACCTGTTAAGCAAACTCTAAGTGGGGAGGCTACAACCTCGCGTAGCATGGGATCAAATTTATATCGCGCGCTCTAAGGGGTGGCCTCCCCTCTCGGTCCCAACCGGAAACACCCATGCCCCCGGACCAGGTGGCCTGCCTACCAGTTACAACCAGTATCTTCCACCATGGCCTCTCTGTACGGTGTGTGCTAGAAAGAGGTTGACAACTTACTGAACCGTACTCTACTTGCTGTAGAGACGAGTGGTAGTACGAAACAAGTATGGGGGTTACTGGAACAAGACTCGATCTACGGTCGACTTAGGAGGTTCAAGTATTCCCTGCATGATTAGTATAACAAATATATTTCATCAAACAGAGTCACCACTCATATCACCTTACCATGCCATACCAGACAGAACCGTCCCGACGGAGACCGGCGACAAACTCATACCTACCCAAGGCAGAGGTTTTCCCGGTTTCCTGCCGGTATGCATGTAAAGCTCATGAGGGTGATTATCATCACAAGTGTGTCCATTACCAACAGCATGGAAATCAGTAACATGCACCCATGCATATGATCATATCACATGAAATAACAAGTCCTTCGAAATGCGGTGGTGTTATAAATGCATCAACGATCACTCCAAAATTATTATGCCGGGGTTCAGAATGCTTGCCTTCAATGTGTGGAAAGGTAGGGTGCTCTCCAAACTTTTGAAAGTTTCGTCTCTCTCCCAAAAATCCTATTTGAAAATATATTTGAATTAACACACATTTCAAAAACAGAACCAAAAAGTTGTTTGAAATTTTTTCAAATAAATCTTAAAATAAACTAGATCAAATATGAGGAAGGTAGGAAAAAGAATCATTTCATTTGGACTTATATTTAAAAAGTTATAGCCAGTCAAAGATTTGGTCAAATCTGTTATTTAAAATAAAACAGAAAAGAAAACGGTTCAGATAGAAATACGCTTTCGGTATAGAGGAGGCGTACTTGAGGCTTTACGCCTCCACTTAACCACGTGGACAGACACGAGGTCGCTGACAGTGGGTCCAGGGGGCCCACTAGTCAGGTTTGACCAGTCTTCTCCCTCTTCTTTCTCTGTCCCGGGCGGAGGCGAGGCAACGGCGATCGTCGCCGGCGAACGGCGGCTCCCCGCGGGGCTCAGAGGGCGGGGATGGATCCGCCACTCCAGGGCGATCCTCCCGGTGGTCGCCAGGTAGGTGGGGACGGAGTGAGCTGCCGGCGGCGAGCTTCTCGGCGGAGGTGGCCTCGGGAGCAAAGTGATTTTTCTCCCGCGGTGTGCCCCGATCAAAATTGAGTAGTGGGGATGGCTCACGGGAAGGTGAGGAAGCTCTTGGTGGAGAGAACGGAGAGTGGGAGACCCTGGTGGTGCCGAATTGGCCGGGGCAGTGGCGGCGGCTGCAGTTGCCGGAGATGAGGAAGGAGCCCTTCCCCGGATCGATTTGCTGCCATGGGAGGACTAGGGGAGCATTCTAAGGCTTCCTGTGTGCACGAGGAGGCTCGGGGGCCTCCTTTTATAGCTTGTCGAGGTCGGTTCCGCGCGGCCGGATAAGATCTCCGGCAAACCTCCTCTCTGTAGCTTGCAGGGCAACGTGGCGTGGCTGTGGATGACGGCAAGAGCTAGTGGACGAGAGGGCACTGCGCCAGGGGCCAGGTGGCGAGCCGGGGTGGCTTGGGCGGCGCTGCACGGCGCAGGGCTGTCGGGCGGCGGCGGCGGCTAGCGCTTGGCCTGTCGGGCGCGGCGGGGCTGCTTGGCGCGTAGCTGAGAGAAGGGGAGTGCGTGGCGAGGTTCTGCAGAGCGGGCCAAAGCCGTGGGGGCCAGCGTGTCGGCTCGGGCGCGCGGCTGCAATACGCGCGCTCTGGGCGCGTCCAGTACACGCACTGAGTGTGCTTGACGAAATGCCAGAGCATGCTAGAGGTCACGGTTGAGGCTGGCAAATAACAGACCCAGGTTAGGAGCAACTGGAATCCTAGTGGACATGCTAGTATGATCCGAGGTGCAAGGTCACAATGCAAAGATAAAAACATGTCAAAACTGGCCATGCACACCAGGTGTTTGACAAAATGCCAAGGGAACTTAGGCATTTCTTGGAGTGGCCAAAATCTCCAGATCAGTGTCTCTGTGGATGAAAGAGAGAATGGTGATGTTAGTTGGACAAAAGAAGAAACTTGTTAGTGCAAGTTTTACAAAACTTCAATTCTGGACAGGAAATAAATGACATTATTTCATGAACCAAAAATGATCCAAAAGGTGCATGCTCCTGGACTTAAGGGTTTAACATGGGGGACTACAAGTAGGAGAAATAATCAAGGGCTAAAGAGCAAGCAAAAACATGGTTGCTGCACAAACCAACAAGTTGGTCCAGAATGAAGATGAAGTTGATTCACTCAAATTTTTCAAAGAACATAATTAGGTTTTTGCACAAAGAGGAATAATAGGCTCCTACTGACCTCCCTTAATTTTTGTAGAAGTTTTAAATGAATATTTAAATAGGCTGTAGTGCAAAATGCACTCTGGACCAGAGAAGAAAAATTGAGAGTAGGGCTCAAAATATTTCGTGAATGAAATATATTTTTTGCATAAAAGTGATTTAAAAACATCACATGACATCTCCAAATTTTTGTGGAAATTTTAAGTGAATTTATCAAATGGTTGTAGTTCAATTAAGGCCATTTAACCTAGAAAAACCCTTTTCAAGAAAATAAAGATCAAGCAACATAATTATTTAATTAGTTACACTGATAAAAGGAAAGTTTTTCTTGAGAGGTTAAAACAAGTCCAACAACATTTTTGAAAAGTTTTCTCTTTAGGAAAAACTCATCATAACAGGGAAGGAAATGATTTAAACAAAAATCAAAATGGAGCTCAAAAATTCAAAGTTTTAAATCCTGGCAAAATTTTATTCCATTAAAAACAAGGCCAAAATTTTTGGGGTGTCACGATACTAACCCCCTTAAAAAAAATCTCGCCCTCGAGATTTGCTAAAAGCGGTGTTAAGAAAATAAATACGCAATAAAGATGTAGCTACAGTGAGAGGGCAATAAGTGGTGAAAAACCACAGTGTGAAAAACTGGGGCTGCGCGGAAAAGTCTACGGTTCGGGACAAAACGGGTGATTTCTATGCTGGATATAAATTTAGGATAACTCCTAAATTTAGATATATGATGGTCGCACCCGAGAGCACAGTGCTCTCTCTGGCTGACAGGTGGACCCGGGGTCCACTGTCAGTCTCCTCTTCTTCTCCCTCTGGCCCTTTCTTCCTCCTCTCTCCCGCGCGCTTTCTCCACCGGCGACGCCTAGTGTGTAGGGCATCTAGGCCGTACCGTGGTAGTGCGTGGCGTGCTAGCTGCTGGTGCAGCGTGCACTCACCTCGCGGGCCAGTGCGCTATCGGCACTGCTCGCGGATTCGACTCCGAACACCGGCGATCGGCGACGAGCGGCGTTGGTGGACTTCGCCCACCGTACACCGAGCTCGAGCTATAAAAACGGCCGGGGTGCCTCTCTCTTCCTCCTTACACCTGGCCTCACTTCTCCTCCTCCTTATTTCTCTGTTACTGCTTACAGAAGCTCGGTCGAGGCTCTAATGGCGGAGGCGATGCCGGACTGGTTTGTGATCCTGATATGGGGAGGGCTGGCGACGCTGCTGGGGCTCTCCGTGCTCCTGTGCGTGATGATCTTCGACGAGTATCGCGATGCTGCGGCTCGGGTGTTGGCTCTCCGCGGTGGTGGTGATCAGGAGGAGTAGATGGAGTGTGCCGGGTGCTAACTGTTGTTAGGGGGTGATTAGCTGGATGTAACACCGTTGCAAAGTTTTGCAAACAGTGTATGTGTCCGAATGATTATGGTTGTGAGTCTGCTCGTGGTGCTGAGTGAAATTAAATAATCCATGTCGTGAGAAAGTGTAGATGTAGCAACTCAGGGAAAAGAAAATCTCACTCTAGGGTTTTGCGAGGGGAAAACAGTTAATTTAAAGGAGCATAAACCACAACAAAAACTACACACATTAGCAGAAGCCAAATAATTGACTCGTCATACAAACTCAGGGTATTACACATAAGTCACACACATAAATATATGCTGCATAGAACAAATACAGTAGTGATGTCTAAAATGAAAATGGTAACTGGGCGGGGTCCTGATAAAATGTCTCTGGTAAAGGAATACATTCTTCTTCCATTGGAGGCAGTGGATTGACCAGTCGATGTATGCGTCTCTCCGTGTCGGGTCTCAGTGGTCTGCCGATGGCAACCTGAGGATTTAAATCTGCGAGGCTCTGGAGATAATCCATCACTCGCTGGTTTAAATGCTCTTGAGCAATGATGTACTGGATAAGGTTGGCCAGAACTGGGTCTCTCTCAATACGCCCACCGGGAAAAGACGTTACTTCTCCGGGTGCTGCACGACTCGGAAAGTAATAATATCCTCGTTCACGGGCATAGGGTACTGCGGATCGAAGACGAGCAATCGCTTCTTTCGCAGCAGCTTCTATGGCCAAGTGTGGGGTTGGCATAGATTTCCCCACGAAGGAAACTTCTATTGGATCTTGGTTGGGGTCTACAGGAGGAATGTGTACTGCTGCCCAATATTCCGAGGTGGATGGGGTGATCCTTGATTTGAACAGCTCGTACTGGGGTGGCTGGGTAGAACCCATGGTACTGCGGGTAAAATCCCACAATAATTTGACAAAGCTACCTGGGGTTGCATCTGGGGTTCTCAGATGAATGCTGGGGTTCGGCATGACAGGAAGAAGCGTGAGTGTTGTGCGCAAAGTGAGGGTTGCTGGGTAAGGTCACAAGGTGGCCTTTATATAGCAATGGAGCCGGATCGTTTTACCGTGGTGAAAGGTAATAAATTTGCCAGCTTGGCTCCAAAGGTCAGGTCAGTGTCAGAGATACACATATCTCATAAAGAGATGTGTTATTGTGGTTGTCGTCGGGCTGGTTTTGGTAGTTGTGCCCGGAAAAATATGCAGCTATGCGCTGACCAAACATGCAAGGCTATTATTAAAACAGAGGCACAAAGACAGGCTGTGTTAATATACGCGGTCGCATGATTACAAAGCGAGGATACATTGAAACTTGGTACTACTCATGCGGCTCAGTCTACCTCGTTTATGTCTAAACGGGCGTGCCTGGTGGATGTCGAGGCTTCTCCACGTGTCTCTCTGCCGGGATTAGTCGGAGATGGCGGAGGAACTGCAGGGTCGGGGTAGTGAGAATGACCATTGCGGGGATTGTTGGCCACAACCCCGTTGGAGTGTGCTCCCAATATGCGACGAAGCACTTCTGGGGTTATCGCAGCACCTTGGCCGATGACTGGGGCAGATCTCGGGGTCTCGATTGGTTGTCTAAACAGCACGACTGGGTTGTTGGTGTTGGGCTCGTTTTCTTCTCTCGCCGGGGCTCGATGAACCAGCTCTCCACGAGCTGCTATTAGATCAATAGTGATCTGGTCAAACAGTGCCTCTAGTGCACTTACATAGCGCACTAGGTGCAACAATGCGGGGTCCGTCTCGTGGTCTCCATTGGCGACTTGGGGTGGTCTACCATACCCTTCTCGTCTGGGGTAGTAGTGGAACGAGCGACAGTTAACTCTGGGCGACAAGTGCCTGAGATGAACTATAGCCTCTCGAGCGGCTAGCTGGATGGCTTGTGGCTCAAAGGAAGTTGTTCTTCCGGTGAACCGGTAGGGGCGCTCGGGTGCTAGACTCCTACCGTAAATGTGCACAGTGGCCCAGAATTGGCGGTCTTCACCGCTCATGTGTCCTTGATACACAACATATTCTGGTGGCTCCTCTAACGCGTAGGCACGACGGGTGAGGTTTGCGAGGATGGTCACAAAACCTCCAAGGTTGGTTGCTGTGGTTTCGTTGTGCACTATAGGTCCAGGCATTGTGGCTTGGTTTGGGGTAGCGACTATGTGTGCTGGTTTGGGGCTAGCGCGCCCCTTTTTATAGGGAAAAGGGGACGAAATCTTCCTTCGCACGCTTGCGAGAAAAGACTATTTAGGGGCCGATCACTGGCGCATGAGTGACAGGTTAGGTTGATAGGTTGGGCACCGACTGCCAAAAGTGTTGGGTCACTGTGTGGCTATCTTGCACGAGAAGCTTGGCTGGGGTTTGGTTAAGGTCTGGTGGGTTGGTTTGCCTAGTTTATTGACCTGGCTAAGATAGGATTAGCCAATGGTCAGCCTGGCTCTGATACCAAGTCTGTCACGACCGGCTTTCCGGGTAATAAATTTCCAGAAAAGACCGTCGTGCTCATCAGCCCCAGGATTACTGTTAGCTGATGAGGCTCCAACTTGATACAGAAACTCCAAGCAAAAATACAAAATATGTAGTACAAGACCATTCTGGCCTGTGGGTACAACAAATGGTTTCTAGTGGTTGATGGCGGAAGCGGGTTGTGAAACATCTGTGTCTATGGGACTCCATTCCCCACGGGAACAGCTGACCAGGTTAAATTCCTATCTTCGCGAGGCTGCTATCTCCATTGAGTGGTTTCCGGGGCTGGCATCGCGTCGCTCCTCTCCGAGCAAGAAAAATCTGGCCAAGACAATAGCCAGGGACAAGCCAGTGAGTACTTTGAATGTACTCGCAAACATTATGAACACAGGTATAATATAACAATGATGTGCTGAAAAATATTTTATGCTCATGACGTCAGTCACAAAAGATAAATAACTCTCGGATGCGTGCAAGCAAGTTATTTATAAAATTGCAATAACATGATAGTATAAAAAAATTATGAAATAAATAACAAGTAATGCCACAGTCGGGCGTCTAAGCGACGCCACATAAAGGGCTTTAAAAGAAATGCCACAGTCGGGCGTCTGAGCGACGCCACATAAAGGGCTTTAAAAGAAATGCCACAGTCGGGTGTCTGGGCGACGCCACATAAAGGGCTTTAAAAGAAATGCCACAGTCGGGCGTCTGAGCGACGCCACATAAAGGGCTTTAAAAGAAATGCCACAGTCGGGCATCTGGGCGACGCCACATAAAGGGCTTTAAAAGAAACAATCATAGTGAATATCCCGGAGGTAGAACCATCCCAGAGATACACGATAATAACAATAATATCATGGGTTAGTCAACAATAATAATAATCATAGTTATCACAAGTCACAAGTAGTAATTCCATTTCTGGATTAACAGTTTCACCTCCGAAGACCGACACTAAGACCGACACTTGACCCATCCCAGACTGTAATCCTTAACCATGGACACGGCTATTCGAATAGGTTTATTCTCTGCAGAGGGTGTACTCTTTACCCACGAGTAACGGATTTCTTTAGTCCAGCAGGACTAATTCCGTCTACGGTCTTTTTGTTGAAAACACACCAAACTTGCACACACCAGCTTATCACACACGTGTCTGGAATCACCCACGGCACCTGTTAAGCAAACTCTAAGTGGGGAGGCTACAACCTCGCGTAGCATGGGATCAAATTTATATCGCGCGCTCTAAGGGGTGGCCTCCCCTCTCGGTCCCAACCGGAAACACCCATGCCCCCGGACCAGGTGGCCTGCCTACCAGTTACAACCAATATCTTCCACCATGGCCTCTCTGTACGGTGTGTGCTAGAAAGAGGTTGACAACTTACTGAACCGTACTCTACTTGCTGTAGAGACGAGTGGTAGTACGAAACAAGTATGGGGGTTACTGGAACAAGACTCGGTCTACGGTCGACTCAGGAGGTTCAAGTATTCCCTGCATGATTAGTATAACAAATATATTTCATCAAACAGAGTCACCACTCATATCACCTTACCATGCCATACCAGACAGAACCGTCCCGACGGAGACCGGCGACAAACTCATACCTACCCAAGGCAGAGGTTTTCCCGGTTTCCTGCCGGTATGCATGTAAAGCTCATGAGGGTGATTATCATTACAAGTGTGTCCATTACCAACAGCATGGAAATCAGTAACATGCACCCATGCATATGATCATATCACATGAAATAACAAGTCCTTCGAAATGCGGTGGTGTTATAAATGCATCAACGATCACTCCAAAATTATTATGCCGGGGTTCAGAATGCTTGCCTTCAATGTGTGGAAAGGCAGGGTGCTCTCCAAACTTTTGAAAGTTTCTTCTCTCTCCCAAAAATCCTATTTGAAAATATATTTGAATTAACACACATTTCAAAAACAGAACCAAAAGTTGTTTGAAAATTTTTCAAATAAATCTTAAAATAAACTAGATCAAATATGAGGAAGGTAGGAAAAAGAATCATTTCATTTGGACTTATATTTAAAAAGTTATAGCCAGTCAAAGATTTGGTCAAATCTGTTATTTAAAATAAAACAGAAAAGAAAACGGTTTAGATAGAAATACGCTTTCGGTATAGAGGAGGCGTACTTGAGGCTTTACGCCTCCACTTAACCACGTGGACAGACACGAGGTCGCTGACAGTGGGTCCAGGGGGCCCACTAGTCAGGTTTGACCAGTCTTCTCCCTCTTCTTTCTCTGTCACGGGCGGAGGCGAGGCAACGGCGATCGTCGCCGGTGAACGGCGGCTCCCCGCGGGGCTCAGAGGGTGGGGATGGATCCGCCACTCCAGGGCGATCCTCCCGGTGGTCGCCAGGTAGGTGGGGACGGAGGGAGCTGCCGGCGGCGAGCTTCTCGGCGGAGGTGGCCTCGGGAGCAAAGTGATTTTTCTCCCGCGGTGTGCCCCGATCAAAATTTAGTGGGGATGGCTCACGGGAAGGTGAGGAAGCTCTTGGTGGAGAGAACGGAGAGTGGGAGACCCTGGTGGTGCCGAATTGGCCGGGGCAGTGGCGGCGGCTGCAGTTGCGGGACATGAGGAAGGAGCCCTTCCCCGGGTCGATTTGCTGCCATGGGAGGACTAGGGGAGCATTCTAAGGCTTCCTGTGTGCACGGGGAGGCTCGGGGGCCTCCTTTTATAGCTCGTCGAGGTCGGTTCCGCGGCGGCCGGATAAGCTCTCCGGCGAACCTCCTCTCTGTAGCTTGCAGGGCAACGTGGCATGGCTGTGGATGACGGCAAGAGCTAGTGGATGAGAGGGCACTGCTCCAGGGGCCAGGTGGCGAGCCGGGGTGGCTTGGGCGGCGCTGCATGGCGCAGGGCTGTCGGGCGGCGGCGGCGGCTAGCACTTGGCCTGTCGGGCGCGGCGAGGCTGCTTGGCGCGTAGCTGAGAGAAGGGGAGTGCGTGGCGAGGTTCTGCAGAGCGGGCCAAAGCCGTGGGGCCCAGCGTGTCGGCTCGGGCGCGCGGCTGTAATACGCGCGCTCTGGGCGCGTCCAGTGCACGCACTGAGTGTGCTCGACGAAATGCCAGAGCATGCTAGAGGTCGCGGTTGAGGCTGGCAAATAACAGACCCAGGTTAGGAGCAACTGGAATCCTAGTGGACATGCTAGTATGATCCGAGGTGCAAGGTCACAATGCAAAGACAAAAACATGTCAAAACTGGCCATGCACACCAGGTGTTTGACAAAATGCCAAGGGCACTTAGGCATTTCTTGGAGTGGCCAAAATCTCCAGATCAGTGTCTCTGTGGATGAAAGAGAGATTGGTGATGTTAGTTGGACAAAAGAAGAAACTTGTTAGTGCAAGTTTTACAAAACTTCAATTCTGGACAGGAAATAAATGACATTATTTCATGAACCAAAAATGATCCAAAAGGTGCATGCTCCTGGACTTAAGGGTTTAACATGGGGGACTACAAGTACGAGAAATAATCAAGGGCTAAAGAGCAAGCAAAAACATGGTTGCTGCACAAACCAACAAGTTGGTCCAGAATGAAGATGAAGTTGATTCACTCAAATTTTTCAAAGAACATAATTAGGTTTTTGCACAAAGAGGAATAATAGGCTCCTACTGACCTCCCTTAATTTTGGTAGAAGTTTTAAATGAATATTTAAATAGGTTGTAGTGCAAAATGCACTCTGGACCAGAGAAGAAAAATTGAGAGTAGGGCTCAAAATATTTCGTGAATGAAATATATTTTTGCATAAAAGTGATTTAAAAACATCACATGACATCTCCAAATTTTTGTGGAAATTTTAAGTGAATTTATCAAATGGTTGTAGTTCAATTAAGGCCATTTAACCTAGAAAAACCCTTTTCAAGAAAATAAAGATCAAGCAACATAATTATTTAATTAGTTACACTGATAAAAGGAAAGTTTTTCTTGAGAGGTTAAAACAAGTCCAACAACATTTTTGAAAAGTTTTCTCTTTAGGAAAAACTCATCATAACAGGGAAGGAAATGATTTAAACAAAAATCAAAATGGAGCTCAAAAATTCAAAGTTTTAAATCCTGGCAAAATTTTATTCCATTAAAAACAAGGCCAAAGTTTTTGGGGTGTCACAGTTCTCGGTACATTGTTTCGCAACTTCTATTTCCTTTGAACTACTCTTATTCCTGGATATGTCATACAGTCGATACGTCGCCATATTCTCGTATGGAGCGGAGATCCAAAAGGATTCCGTCGAAGAGTATGAGCTTCTCGCAAAGCAAGGAGGTGGCTATCCCGGTTTCATGTCTTGGTTCAAACAAACGGTAATTTCTATTATACAATTTCATTTCATTCGCTAATTTGTGCATAATGCAACAATCCTTTGATATTAAACTTGTAGGCTAATTCAGAGTCTATGGACGCCGAATTGAGACAAGTCGCTAATGGTTTTTACTATAAGGTCCGTTCATTTGACAAGTACGACATCAACGGGTATCGCTTTTATACCTATGGCAAAGAGCTATCTGTGGCCGACCGAAAGTCTACAAATTGTTGTGTATCTACTATCGGCGAAGGAGGTACCGAGTATTATGGGAGAGTTAAAGCAATTTATGAACTTCTGTTCTATGGTGAAAACCCACCGAATGTCGTAGTCTTCAAATGTTATTGGTTTCAGTCGAAGGAGACTAGAAGGACTCATGAACATATAGGGCTAGTTGAAATCAACCAAAGCACTCATTTAGATGTTCCTGATGTCTATATTATGGCTCAACAGGCGACCCAAGTATTCTATCTACCGTGGGCCTGCCAAACTAATCCAAATCTGAAAGGTTGGGATGTCGTTTATGAAGTGCCGCCACGTGCTAGACTTTCTCCCCCAAAGAAAGAGGATTATGAACCTCACATTAAACCAGACACATATGAAGGAGAATTCTTCCAAGAGACACGTCTTTCCAAAAAGCGTTTCAAGAACCGCTATACTTCACCCCGAAACATTGAAGTAGACAGCGACAATGAATCCGACATCACCCCAGAGGAGGAACAAGAAGAGCCGGAACAAGAAGAGGTTACTGCTGCGGATGACTTGTCAATGCTTGACCGATTATGTCAAGGTGGCCTTGCACATGTTGATGCCAATGAACCCTATGAGCCCGTCATTGATTATAGTGATGATGATGATTATGCATTTATTGATGATACTGATCGAGATTATTAGTAGTGTCAGGTATTAAAAAATTTTATGTTGTACTTGATGATGATACACTTAAGTGATACACATATTATTATTCATGTCGGTCTTTTTTTATGTTGTACTAATTTCGTTTACTGTTTGTCATGGCAGGTGTTGAAAGATGGTGGGCGCTGGTCGGGAGCGCGCCAAGGCCCCTTCTTCGTCGGCGCGTGGTCTGAGGTCTTCCATTCTAGACGCACCTCTCCGCCGAGCGTTGCTGGACAATATGGCCACACCGCCGGGCCCTTCTTCGTCAACCGCGGTGCCCAGCAGGGGACGAGGTAGGAAGAGAGGAGGTGGGGCACGTGGTCGTGGGAGAGGAGGTAGGGTGACTGCTACGGCGCCTTCCTCGCCGCCACCCCCAGCTATTTCACCCGAGCACATGACTGCTAGGGTGGACTCGTCCGAGGAGGAGGCTACACGGACTCCGGTCCATGGGTCTTGGGCCCACGAGCCTCGGGTCGACTGGCCTTCGGCCCATGAGAGTTCGGCCCATGAGACCCCGGAGGAGCACACGTCCGGATGGGGTACCTGGCCGGATCAGCCCGAGGAGCCGAGTGGCCATGCTGATGATGGCGGGGAGCCTACTGATCTTGAGGAGGAGGGGGGCACCGTCTACCAGCGTGGTGCTACACGGCTCCCGTCCGTGCCGGTGACCCGCGAGCAGAGGTGGTTGATTTTCCCTGATGGGGAGAGGTAGTAAGTGCATTTAATATTTCTGTACCTTGTGCATTCACGTTTCTTCAAATAACTAATGCGTTGGCCGTGTCATGCTGCAGGGGTTGGGACCACCATCATAGTGTCCGCCGGCCCAACTCCGTCCTTGGAGTTCTTTGCCGGCAAAACTTCCCAGGGTTTGTCACGTTGCCTGGTGAGGGTCGTCTTCCAGAGCTTGGATTGAGCTGGGAGCACTACGTGGCTGCCCCGGCCCCGCCGGATGAGATTATCGACGGTGTCATGTGTGACACGAGGGCAGACATGGTGATCAGAAAGTTCTGGGTAATTTCTCCTTTACACATTTAAAAATCTTCAACTAGCTAGTTATTAATTGTACTAATCAATATTGCCTGGTGAGGGTCGGCAAAACTTCCCAGGGTTTGTCACATTGCCTGGTGAGGGTCGGCTTCCAGAGCTTGGATTGAGCTGGGAGCACTACGTGGCTGCCCCGGCCCCGCCGGATGAGATTATCGACGGTGTCATGTGTGACACGAGGGCAGACATGGTGATCAGAAAGTTCTAGGTAATTTCTCCTTTACACATTTAAAAATCTTGTACTAATCAATATTGTCTCATTTGATTGCAGACATTCTACAGGTGTGAGGAGGGATACAAGGAGGACGCGGCACATGTTATCGAGAACGTCTGCAAGCGCCTACTCCAGAACTTACGGCACGAGGCTCGGGTGCAGGCTGTTCGAGACTACTACGCCTTGCGTGGTATCAAGAAGACCAAGCCGTCGTGCCGCGATAAGTTCCTGAGTAAGGAGCAGTACATGAAGGTAATTCTTAAGGCCTTCTCTACTTAAGTTCCTTCATTTAGTAATTCTTAGCCGTAGCGCTCAAGTTTCTATTTGCTAACTTAGGCGCCTCCGAGATGGTGTGCGGATCGGATGGATTGTTGGGAGGTGTTGGTCGATGAGTGGTGCTCAAAACAATGGCTAGCCCTCCAAAACGAGGCCAAGGACAAACGTGCCCAAATGAAAGGTGTGCCACACCATCAAGGCAGCTCCAACTTATATCAATTCGGGCGCAACTGGGTATGTGGTTTGCTTCATGATTCATGCAATTCATTCATCATGCTAGCTTGAGCCCTTTAATTACTAATTTTCATTGTTTCTCTCTTTCAGGCACGCTACAATAAGGCGGATAAGGTGCCAGAGGTGTACGACCTGTATGCCATGGCCCACACTGCCTCTTTCAAGAAAGTCAAGGCTTTCTCTCAGTCTGACCTCGATGATGCAAACAACTTCACCAACATCTCCTCCCACAACAAGCTCGTGAGATATAGAGATGAGGGGAAGGCGAGGAAAGGGGAGGACTTTAACCCGAGCCAGGGTCCCATTGATCCAGAGCTGGTGATGATATCTGGTGGCGGGAGGTCCCATGGCTCCATAGCCATTGGAGATGGACTTATCCGTTGTCCTAGCACTCTCCCGGAGATCAAGGCGCGCCAGTCGAGCTCCGCTCCTGAGATAAGGCCTCGTGAACGGCCAGTGCAACTCGCCATCAAGGTTAGTGATACGTACTCAGTTATCTTTCTCCATTACATTGTGTGCGCTTCCATCAATGATTACAAATGGTCATGTGAGTGGTGTTGCAGGCTGCTATACAGAGTGAGAGAGATAGAACGGAGAAACTTCTGGCGGAGGCGGCGGAGAGGCAGTGGGAGTTGGAGGAGAGGACGACAAAGATGATGGAGGAGGAGAGGGCACGGAATGACATGCAGGCAAGGGCCACGTATGAGCTCCTTGTGGTAAGTTTCTTCTGTAGATTAGCCAAAACATTCATGTAGTGTTTGTCTCATTACTAACTAGTATGACTGAGTCGTCAAAACCAAATGTGCAGTCTGCGTGCGAGAAGACAGGTCAGACCGCTCCGCCGATGCCAGTGATTGCTCCTGGGACCACGGTGAGTTTTATTTGAATGGACATTACTTGCTAGTCTTAACATTTGAGTGTCATCATGCTAACAAGACATTGGAAATGATCTTTGGTGCAGCGTAGCTCCAGACAAGCATCGCACGATCCTTCTCCAGCTACCGACACGAGCCACCCCGCTCCTACACCTCCTGGATCTTGGTAAGTTTATCTAGTGTTTTGCTTAACACATGCATAAAGACCTAGACTTAGCTTTATTTCCTCCAATGCTTACCATAATGACCTAGACTTAGCTTCTTCTCCTCCAAAATGACTTAATAAGCTTACTGACCTCCAAAACCATCCATTTTACCTAAGTTAGCTCTAAAACGATCTGTACTTAGCTTACTTATGTCAAAAATTGCATAATTAGCTTAGTTAGCTCATAGACGATCCATTTTACCTAAGTTAGCTCTAAAATGACCCATTTTACCTAGGTTAGCTTATAAATGATCCAGTTCATCCAAGTTAGCTCAAAAATGACCCATTTTACCTAGATTAGCTCCTAAATGATCCATTTTACCTACGTTAGCTTTAAAATGACCCATTTCAACTATGTTAACTCCAAAATGACCCATCTTACCTAGGTTATCTCATAAACGATCCATTGCAACTAATTTAGCTCATAAATGATCCATTTCACCAAGTTAGCTAAAAAATGATCCATTTCACCTAAATTAGCTCTTAAATGATTCATTTCACCTAAGTTAGCTCAAAAAGATCCATTTCAACTAAATTAGCTCATAAATGATCCATTTCACCTAAGTTAGCTCAAAAACGATCCATTTCAACTAAGTTAGCTCATAAATGATCCATTTCACCTAAGTTTGCTAAAAACGATCCATTTCACCTTAGTTACCTCAAAAACGATCCATTTGACCTTAGTTAGCTCATAAACGACCCATTTCAACTAAGTTAGCTCATAAATGATCCATTTCACCTTAGCTAGCTCATAAACGACCCATCTCAACTTAGTTAGCTCATAAATGACATACTCTTTTTGTTCTAGTCTTCTTCTTGTTCTACTCTTCTTGTTCTACTCTTCTTCTTGTTCTACTCTTCTTGTTCTAACTTTCTTATTTTTCATTTTGCAGATTTCATTCACTTGACGAAAGCTTGCATAGATGGAGTGCTCCTTATCCCTTTCTCTGTTTCTTTTGTATCCTTTAACTATGCATGTATCGTTGGATGAAACTGTTGTAATATATATGGTTGGATGCCTCTATGTTGAACTTGTTATGTATGATGGAACTATGCATGTAATATATATGGTTGGATGATGAAGTTATGTGTTGGATATCTTATATGTTTGCTCTGTAATGGCCTTTTGAAATATATCTATATATGTCATATATATATTTGTGATGAAAATTGTTGGATTTAATAAAAAACAGATAAAAGAGCCAATATGCAGGCTCTTTGCCGTCTGCCACCGACGGCAACGGGCTCTTTGCCGTCTGCCGCGGACGGCAAAGAAGACACGTGGCATCCAGCTGTGCTTCCTGGGAGCTGACCCATTTGGTCAGTTTGCCTACAGTGGCAGACGGCAAAGACTTTGCCATCAGCGGCGGACGGCAAAGAACCTGCACTTTGCCATCAGTGGCAGACGGCAAAGAACCTGCCATGTAGTGACGTGTAGATGACATCATACGGCGGACGGCAAAGACACTAGAAATTTTGCCGTCAGCGGCGGACGGCAAAGGCCTGCCTTTAGCCACTTAACGGACTGACAGCGCAATTATTGCCGTCCGCTCTCTTTGCCGTCACCCGCAGATGGCAAAGGGCCTTTGCCGTCAGCCGCCAGGAAGCAGACGGCAAAGTAGCTGTTTACCGTAGCCTACTTTGCCGGAGCCTTTTGCCGTCCATGGCTGATGGCAAAGGCCTTTGCCGTCCGCCATTCATGCCTTTGCCGTCCGCCGTGGCAGACGGCAAAATAGCTGATTCCTGTAGTGATTGCTTTATTTAAAGGAAGTTTGACTCTCATAGGATTGGGCAGTTGTAGTGTGAGGATGCCGCAGCACCATGCGGCGATGCCAATGAGCAGCGGACTGGCGGCAAGGTATGGTGCTCCTTCAAAGGCAAACAACGCACAAAGGAGGACAGAAAGGAGTGCCACCACATGCGGTTCCAATGTTATCCTGTGGCGTTGCGTGGAGCAGGAGGAGCAGGCGAGATGCGGAGACTGACATGTTGTCGCCACCGCTGGTGAGAGCACCGCAACAGATTAGATGCATGCATCCCTACTGTGGCCTCTCAATTCCATTCGTCCAGTAAATTTTGGCAACCCAAAGTGTGACCTAATGTGAAAAAGGCACTAGCCATTTTCTAATAAAACTTTGAAACAATTTCGCTACTCATGTATACCATCGTAATGCTTCAACCATAGTGAAGGCCATCATCTTTTGTCTCCTTATAAGAAGCCTTGGTCCTTCACAATTATTTCTGTGCTTTTAATTGGAGATAAACAATGCTTCACAGCTTAGTATTGCTCCTCCTTACTGTTTGTATAGATCCAGTTATTGATTTCTCAAGTAAAATATATGTGGCATAATTATCTTTTCTATTTCCATGTCTTCCTCAATAACTGAGCTTATGCGTTGTTCTCTACCCCATCATGTATTTAAAGTGCACTGCATGCTGCAGGTATGGTTATCTTCTGCAATTTTAGCTGCATAATTTTTTTTGATAGCTCAATAGTAAATGGGTTCCCCATCCACTTAACATACATGCCAGATTGTGGGTTCCTTCGTTAACTTTGCATTCTCAATATCATGAGGCATTGGTTCATCCATGTCATACCTCAAATTTGAAATTAAGTACTAACTTCACAAACTCCAGGTACAATCCTTTCATGCCTCCACGTTCAATCTTATTTTTTCAACAAATTCCAAGGAAAACACCGGGTATTTATGGCCTCCACGTTCAATCTTATTTTCCCAACAAACTTCACGTTCAATCTAGGGAACGTTTAGTCCTTTTTTTCCCCAATAAACGATCCAAGGAAAACAAGTATATTTTATGGCATCCACTTTCAATCTAGGGAAAACTTCTGATATTCTAGACTCCCTAGAAATTTCTACTTTAATCTGAGTAATTAGAAAAAAAATATAGACCCTCAAGGAACTACATTTACTCCCTCGATCAGAGAATTGCTTTTCTGAGATTGCCTTTCTCAACTCCATTTACTTCCCATTATCAGATTATTTCTAGATAACCTCCCTCGACCATATAAGTTCCATGTGTCCCTACAAGGCCACACGAGTCATGTCTCCTTACGCAAATAATTCTTCCCAGCAAAGGCATGGCCCCGTCCGTTCAATCTAGCAATATTGAGGCCTTCTTTCCGTCTTGGCTGGTGTGTGCGGTTTATTTCGCTTGTCTCTCCTCCGAGCACCACGTAGAGTTCGCCCTCAGGTCTTATTCCGCTGCTGGACAGTAGGCCCTCCTTCCACGGCCATACGACATCAATAACGAACAGGGCGTGGATGGATTAGGGTTAGACTGTACGAGAAATTGAAAGATTGCTTTTCCATGGGTCTACAGCTCCAAGTTATTGGGATGGATCATGGTGTTTCTTTCTGATTAAATTTCGAAGCATTACTTTTGTTTCATGGATTTTGGAGCACAAGAGCCAGCAGAGAACATGTTCAGGTGCGAGATGTCAAAGATGATATATTCATCCATCAAATGCAGGGAGTAGCTGTGTTCCAGATTTTGTTGGTACGTAGAAGTTATCTTCATGATTTCACTTGCAGGTCTAATCAAAATTTCTGCCTCATGTCATGCAGGTTAATATGAAAATCCACCCAATCCATGAACGGAGGCAATGACTCATCGTTGTAGCCACGTCGCTTACAAAGGGTCAAACTAGACATGTGTCGAACCATAAGTTCGTAAAGACATGTAATTAGCAGTTTTACATTAGATGTTGATATGCACATGGGGAAGCATTCGCCTTCAGCAGTTCGTAAAGACATGTAATTAGAAGTTTTACATTATATGTGTGATGGCACACAAGTGGATAGTGCTTGGGTGTCATGGCTAACGTGAATACACAACATGGTGAGGATCAATCATTGATGAGCTGCATTGTTGTTTGTACTGTTAGATAGAAAATTTAATATTCCATGTTTTGAAGTCTACTTATCTTTCTTCTAAATAAAAGTTTGTAAGTAGACGATTTTGTCTGCTTGGAACCGCTCTCTCAAAAGTGCCTATGACAATCTGTAGTTGTACGTACAAGGTCTATTATCATCCATTATTCAAGATTTTAATTTTAAATCATGTTATGGGCTTATTATTTCCCTGTTTAACCAAGGAACTAAGAGTCCTAGAGCTATTATAAAAAGGGAGAAGTACATAGCCCTCATCTGGGCCGGTTTGTTCAATAATAACGAAAAATAGTTTCATGTAGTCAGTAAGTGTGAACACAGGATTAAATTTTCCACTTACACCATCATGGAAGTAGTACATCAATTTTATATACATATTATAATATGTGGTTCAACCGTTGAACTACATCTAATACAAAACCATTATTAAGATTATTTGGTACGATTTTAAACAAAGCTCTCTTGAAGTCATGGCGTCTTTCAAATTTCAACTGTATTAAGTTATGTCGTTTTTAAATTCGAACTTATTTGTTTGATCATTTCTTGGTTTCTTAGCTAGCTCGAATAAGGTCCGTTCTTTACATACTCAATGATCAATAAATTGAGTCATGATTATTTACTATCCAAAACATAAACTTATTTAGTTTGAAGGATATATGAAGTGTCAAGAATATCAGCTATTTTAGAATATTCTACTTAGTGATTTATTAGAATAAGATAGTTTTGACCATAATAATAAAAGATAAACATGACTTCTATAGCAAGCCATAGTACATATAGTTTAATATTTTCACATAGGACTGTCGTTGTGTCGATAAATGTAATTTCTTGACATATATAGATCAAGCCTATACACATATGAATATACCTAACCAAGTAAGTAGTATTAGGCCACTTCGCATATTGTTCAAATGAGAATAAAACATTCAATCTTTCCCCTCCATATATAAAAGACATTGAATCATATAAAGAACTGATATCAGGTTATCTCAGATCATAATGTTTTTATATGTCGGCTTATAATTTAATGTGATTAACTCCATCCGACTAACACATTCATGGAAACACACTCTCCTATCAATCCCCACTGCAGAAGTCCATAAGTATAATTAGGTGGCACCATCCCAATATAGTTATACAAAAAAATTATTATATATTATTATTTTGACTCGAAAATGATTATATATTACAGTAATATAGACAATAATGTAATATTAAGTAACTAGGCCGTGCGAATGCACGGGTCGGTGACTAGTATGATTTAAATCGTCACCGTCCGGCGGTCGCACATAAGTGCCCTGGAAATTGTCCAGGAATACCTCTACCAGGTTCTCCCAACTTCCGATGGAGTTTGCTGGCAAGCTATTGAGCCAATGTCGAGCCGGCCCTTTGAGTTTTAGCGGGAGATATTTGATGGCATTGAGGTCCTCCCCGCGGTCCATGTGAATGTGGAGGAAGAAGTCTTCTATCTATACCGCGGGGTATGTAGTACCATCGTATGATTCAATGTTTACGGGTTTAAACCCTTCTGGGAATTCGTGATCCATTACATCATCAGTGAAGCATAAGGGGTGTGTGGCGCCTCTGTGATGGGCTTTATCACGATGCGGTTCATACGAGTCGTGTCTGCCGTGTTTGGCTCGGCCGGCTTTGCTTTTAGTGTATCCAGTGTGACGATCATCGTCGCGTGTTGGTGCACGCCCCCGTGATCCGTAGATCAATCTTGCATGTTTTGCCTTGTTTTCCAATACGTCTCGTAGGTCCCGCATGTTGCCCCGGGCCTTGGCATTTTTGTTTGATTGGCGGCGGGGTGCGGGTTGGACTTCGGGCTGAAATGCCTCTCTGTCTCGTCCACGAGATGGCCCATCAGCCGCACCATACGCTGGTGATGTAGGTTTCAATGCTTCCTCCTCGAGGTGAGGTAGCAACATGCGCTTTGGGTAACTCTTGGAGGGGTGCTCGAGTTCGTATTCCTCGGCCGCAAGGACTTCGGTCCATCTGTCTACTAGCAAATTTTGATCAGCTTGAAGCTGTTGTTGCTTTTTCTTCAAGCTATTTGTTGTGGCCATAAGCCGGCGCTTGAAGCGCTCCTGTTCAATGGGATCCTCAGACATGATAAATTCTTTGTCGCCGAGGCTCACCTCGTCTTCGGAGAGAGGCATGTGTTGTCCTCCTCCGATTCTCCATCTGTTGCCCGCTCTGGAGGGCTAGCTTGTTCACCCTCCCGCTCTAAATCGTGCTGGAGGGGATTGTTGTCGTCTTCGGCACTATCTGGAGTGTTATTGTCTCTTGTGCCGGTATCACTACTTTTGCTATGGCGGGACTTAGAACGGCGCCGCTGACGTCGGTGCTTGGGTTGCTTCTTGGAGGGGTCATCCTCCGCTGTCTCGTCGCCATTGCCTTCTTTGGGGGTGTCCACCATGTATATATCATATGATGAGGTGGCGGTCCAGCGCCCTGTGGGCGGTGGTTCCTGTTCATCCCCTGCATCGTCGTCCATACCATCGATGTCTTCAGAGTCGAAAAGTCGACCCTGTCGGTTAAATCGTCAAAAGTGGCTACTAAGTGGGTGGTGGGTGGGGAGCGAATTTGTTCGTCGTCCGCATCCCATTCTAGCCGGACATAGTTCAGCGAAGGTTCTCCTGACAAGGAGAGAGACCTTAATGAATTTAGCATGTCGCCAAGAGGTGAGTGTTGAAAGATATCCGTGGAGGTAAACTCCATGATCGGTGCCCAATCGGATTCGATGGGCACGGATGCAGGCGGTTCGGAGCCCGTGGCCAGGGACGAATCCCATGGTTTGGCAACACGGATCTCGTAAGGGGTGACGTCAGTATCCGGCTCTATCGCCACTGAGAGTGCAGCCTCCATGGCGGGGTCTATCCACCCGTCCTCGGATGGCGCAATTTGCTCCGGATTGAGGGTCGGAGTAGTTGCAGGTGTGATCTCCCGAACACTGTCCGACGGCAGAGCTAAATCATGCTCGTCGTGATTGTACGGCGCACCTGACATGGGCTAGAATCTGTCGAAGATCAAGTCTCCGCAGATATCGGGCAATCTAATTCAAGTTTCTGAACCTGACCTGGTGGCCAGGGGCATAGCTCTCGATCTGCTCCAGATGGCCAAGCGAGTTGGCCCGCAGTGCGAAACCGCCGAATACGAAGATCTGCCCGGGGAGGAAAACCTCACCCTGGACCGCATCGTTACCGATGATCGAAGGAGCCATCAAGCCTTATGGTGACGGCACAGTGGAACTCTCAATGAAAGCACCAATGTCGGTGTCAAAACCGGCGGATCACGGGTAGGGGGTCCCGAACTATGCGTCTAAGGCGGATGGTAACAGGAGGCGGGGGACACGATGTTTACCCAGGTTCAGACCCTCTCGATGGAGGTAATACCCTACGTCCTGCTTGATTGATTTTGATGATATGAGTATTACAATAGTTGATCTACCACGAGACCGTAGAGGCTAAACCCTAGAAGCTAGCCTATGGTATGATTGTATGTTGTCCTACGGACTAAACCCTCCGTTTTATATAGACACTGGAGGGGGCTATGGTTACACAAAGTCGGTTACAAGGGAGGAGATCTACATATCCGTATTACACAAAGTCGCCAAGGAGGGTCCTATCCGGACATGGGACGAAGTCTTCAATCTTGTATCTTCATAGTCCAACAGTCCGGCCAAAGGATATAGTTCGGCTGTCCAGAGAACCTCTAATCCACGACTCCCTCACCGGGGCTGCGGAGGCTTGCAAGGGTCTTGCCGGGGGAGTCCACTTCTCTCCCTTGCTCTTTGTGTCTCTGCTCTTAGCGTTGCTTTGGTTGTCTCCTGCTCCGGCTTCCCTCCTCTGCCCTGCTCAGTGCGGCCGCGGGTGCGGCTTTGACTGCCCGTGCACAAGTAAAGGGGTATAAAGGAGAGCCCCTACTTTTGTACACTGACAGGAGCCCCCGGGCCTGGGCCACACATAAGCGCGATGCGTTGTTGGGCTAGGCCCAGAACGGTGCGCGGGCAGGCAGGGCGGATTTTTACTGCAGTAACTTTTCCGTCTGCTACGCTTCCCCACGACCCACGTTAAACATACGACATGGGGGTATGCGTGATGTGGGGGTCATGCATGGGGCGGTTTCCGCACGCATGCGTCATGTCGCAGTAAATGGTAAAGAGGTGGCCCACGCCTTCCCCGTAAAAAGGAATAACCGCAGGCGCGCTGCTCATTTACCCTTTGTGCCTTCTCCAATTTCGGAACCGCCGTCCCCTCCTCCTTCCTTCTCAAGCTCTTGCTCTCCCTCGCCGCCGCCTCGTCTTCGTTGTCCTTCATCCTCCACCTCTCATAGCCGCCATGGCGCCCAAAACCAGCAAAGGCAAGGGAGTGGCCAAGGACGCCGGGGGGAAGGAGCCGCTGGAGAGTGAGTTGGCGGCACGGCGGACGCAGCTCGCCTACTTTCCCTCGACGGTTGACGCACTTCATCTTCGGGACAACATCAAGCCCCTGTGGGGGTGCAAGACGGGGGGATACGACGGGGCATCCGTGCACGCGCATCATCCCTGCTGATTTCGCCAAGGCTGACCCGAATCGGTACCCATTCTTCGTCGATTACTTTTCCTGCGGCCTCTGCCCCCCTTTCTCTGATTTCTTCAATGATGTCATGCACACCTATGGCTTCCACCTTCTGAATTTCACTCCAAATCTCATGGTGTGCATGGCCCTTTTCGCCCATCTCTGTGAGGGCTTCGCCGGAATGCATCCCAACACGACGCTTTTCCGCCACTACTTCTATCCTCGGATCCAAAAGGGAGGTGCCATCTTCGGTTGTGTCGCCTGGATCCCAAGGACCTAGGAGAAGGGGACATATCCGGAGGGTGCTCAGAAGGAGAGGTGGGAGGAGTGGCGGAGCCGGTGGTGCTGGATTGAGGAGGAGGACCCACAGGAATTTTGCCAGGTTCGCCAGGCGCCGCCGGTTCACAGAAACGACTGGGGCGATGTCGACGCCCAGGATGATAAGCTCACGGTCGCCATCCATGGTCCATCGCCTCACCATTGCCGTGATCACCCTGGAGATGATTGGGGCAAATTTCATCCGCCGCCGCATCGCTCCACGGCACAACAAGGGGAGGCCGGCCTGGCTTTTCAGGAATGCGGCTGACATCATGCGGCTTTGCCCTGGCTTGAACTACAACTTCAAAGTGATGGGGCACGCCCACTTCTGCCAGCGGCTTTTTTAGCTCGACGTGAAAACGGCAGGGCCGAGAGGACCGGCAAGGCCGCGAAGGCCGGCAAGGTCGCCAAGGGGCCCCTGTTTGGGTTGCCGGTGGGGGTGGTCCCGTTGAGCAACAACTCCCGCCAAACCGACATCATCGCCATGATTCCGGACTATAATGCGCATGGCCTTGACCTGAATTGGGCCGAGCCAGAGGCGGATCAGGTGCAGAAGTTCTTCGACACCTTGTCGGGGAAGTACGTCTGCGACGAGCCGCTACTCATCCAGGACACCACCCAAGCAGAGCTGGACTATATCGCCACTAGGGCGGCAGAGGCGGAGCTCGCCAAGGCGGCCTGCACCACTGGCGGCGTGGAGGACAAGGCCGCGGCGGTCGCGGAGGAGAGGGAGCTTGCCCAGTGGGCGGAATCCGCTGGGGAGGCCAGCAGCACCGGCACTGGGGCCCCTCTCATTGAAGATGTGGTTGATGAGTCGTCCGGGGAGGAGGTCGAGGTTGTCGACCCCCCGGCCACGGGAGAAGGCGTATCCTATGGCAGGCCAGCTCTAGTGAGCCGGTCCGTCCCGGCAGGGCCACGCAACCACAAAAAACCCAGGAGGTGTCCGTGCGCTAGACGAGGGCCGTAGCAGCGAGGAAGGCAGTGAAGGATGCGGTGGCGAAGAAGAAAGCGACTGCCTCTTCTTCGTCCAAGCGTCCTCGGACTCCACCCGCTTCCCCTCCTCCCACAGACGACGACACGGAGGTCATCTTCGACCTCGGGTCTCTTAGCCCGAGGAGGAAGAGGAAGGTAGTGGAACAGGAGGCGGAGGATGAGTAAGTATATTGTCTTTTGTCATCTCCGTCCCCTCAGACCGTGCCGCTTTTCTTGACTTGTCTTCATCTTCGCAGAGATATGGAGACGCTGGCCCAGAGGGCAGCGAAGAGGGCCAGGGCCTCGATGGGCGGCCAGCCCCCGGCAGGCACCTCGAGTACGTCACTGGTGGTGGAGAGCAGCCCGGATAGCAGCCCTCGATGCAGCCCCCAGCGTGCGTTCATCACTCGCTCCCCATCAATGTGTGCTGGGACACGATCTCTTGGTGCTGACCTTGCCGTGGTTGCAGGAGGAGGACGGCAGCAGGAGGAGCCATTGAGGGCCACCCCCAACACGCCACCCCCATCAACCATGCCGCCCCGAGGGGCGTCCCGGCAAAGGAGCCAAGCACCGAGCCCATGCGCACGAAGGAGGAGGAGGAGGCGAACCCGAACGCTGGTGGCTCCGTCCCGGCACCGAATGTTGGTGGGGAGGGGGCCACTTCTTCCCAGCATGGCATGGGTGAGTTTTTTGCCTTCTGTCCCCGCTCGTTTTTCTTCTTTTGAATTTTGGTCTAGATTTTGCCTCCTTCCCCTTCTCGGTATCCAGATCGTTCCTCGGCGGACCGGGATGACGTGGAAACTGTCATCGAGGAGGTTGCCAGGGATGCCACGACCGAGGCCGACAAGGTCACCGCTGAGGAGGCCGCCAAGGGAGCTGCTGAGGACGCCGCCAAGGGGCCTGCCGGGAGGACCGGCGAGGCCACTGCCAGGGAGGCCAGCAAGGGCCCGCCGGGGAGGCCGGCAAGGCCGCTGCCGAGGAGGAGGTGGCTGACGACCATCCTTCCTCCTCTACCGCCTCTGGCTCGGGCAAGTACCTGAAGGTGAGCGACGACTTGTTCGTCCAGCTCCCATGGACGGCGAGCACCAGGGCGCCCGCCGAGGGGGAGGTGTTCGACGACAAGGTGCTTTCCGCTGCCGGGCTTAAGGTCATTGACGAACCGAGCGTCGGTGGCGGCCGTTCCCAGGAAGAGCGGCTCCTCCAGGGCATGAGCGCCAACTTCCACAAGCTCCAGGCACTTCACCGTGCCCACCTGGACAAGGCCAAGTCCAGGATGGCAGCCGTGGACAAGGCGGAGGCGGACCTCCTGGGGCGTGTCGCCGAGACGCACACTTGGTTCCGCCAGACCTATGAGGAACTGAAGACCGCCCAGGATTTGCTGGCCGAGCGCAAGCTGGTGCTTTTCATGAAGCAGGCCGATATCAATAAGGCCCAGGAGGCGGCGAGACAACACGCCGCCAAGGATGAGGCCACTCAGCGCCAACACCAAGCCGCGCTGAACTCCCGGGAGGAGGACCTTGCCGCTCGCGAGGAGAAACTCATGGCGACACTCCGCGGCAAGGACGAGGAGGTCAAGAAGCTTGTCGTGTAGCGAACCCAGGAACTAGAGCAGAGGCACGAGGAGGCACTCAATGCTCAGGCCTAGGTCCATGCCGGCAAGGTGAACAAGCTGGAGGTGGAGCGGGATGGGCTGAAGAAGCAGATCCTGGAGCTGAGAGGGGAGAGGGACGCGGCCAAAGGTGCTTTGGCTGACGTGCAGGCCACAGTCCTCAGCAAAGCCGAGCTACTCTCCAAGGCCAACGACTCCATCCAAGACCTGAAGCTAAAGCTGGAAGGTCTTGAGGGGACGCTATCGGAGGTCAGGGCCTGGGAGGAGACCTTGACCAAGAATCTGGAGAAGGAGAGGCAGCTGCGTAAGAACGAAGCCACCAACCATGAGGATTTTGTGAAGCACGAGAACCTCTGGATCAACCGCCTCGCCGGCGTCGCCAACAGGATCACCACGCAGCTAGCTACCATGGGGATGCCAAACGTGAGGTACGTCCCGGAGCCGAACGTGAGTCCCAATGCCAGGCTGACCTTGTTCTTCGAGGGTGTTCTCGGAGCCCTGGAGCAGTTCTGCTCCAACAGGGCGGCCTCTCTGGCGGATGAGGCCCGGAGGTTTTGCTAGGGTTCCATGACCAATGTCCTCACCAAGGTGGCGTACTGGAATCCCGACCTCGACTTCGACGCTGCACTGGAGTGCTTGCCGGAGGACGTGGACCTCACGACGCTTGAGGAGCGTATCGAGCTCGTCATCAGCCGCATCAACGGAGTTCAGAGGATAGAAGGCTAGCGCCGGGACTAGGCACCCCGTTTCTTATCGCCGCTGCAGGTTCACGACCAAGACAATTTTTATCTTTAGTTAGAACTGCAACAACAATTGATGTAATATAACTATGCAGTACTTTTGAAACGATGCATGTTATTTTCCCGTTTGATCTCCCTTTGTATGTCCACCCTACGTTAATCGGGTAGGCTTGTCGGTGCGGAAACCCAGGCCACGACGCCTTGAGGACGGATCCCCAATGGCAAACCACCTCACTGCTCTTAACGCAGCCGCTCGAACTATCGAGCAGACTCGAAAGAATGAGAGTGTTGCCAATCGCATATGGTCACCCTATCGTTCTCGATGCAGGCGCACGAACTATTGAGCGGACTCGAAACAGAATGAGGGTGTTGCCAATAGTGGCAGGGCCCCATTGCGTGCAGGTTTTCAATACATAGGGCAATATCGTCGAGGACGATAACCTTATATATAAAAAGGAATTGCTCAAAGTTTTGCATGACTTAGCTTATCTGTCGTTGCGTGAGCGTTCACTTCATCCACCAAGGACGCCACTTGCTCGGTCGTCTTATTCCTTGGAGTGATAACCATGATGAAGTTGCTGCTTCAACCAGGCCAGATTTTCACAACTGCGCGCCCCCTACCTGGTGCGCTAGAGATGTCGGTGGAAATGACACCTATGGAATCACTGGGATCCCTTCTACGGTTGGAGGGCACGGGGTTGTGCAAAGAGCGGGTCTGGCGGTCAGCACAAGGATCGTTTACCCAGGTTCGGGCCGCGGGGACGCGTAATACCCTAGTCCTTCTTTGATGTATATTTGAGTGTTCTTGAGTTCTTGAACTAGCTAAAGTGTGTCTCTAGTTCCAAAGACCTGAATCCCTCTCTAGTACACCTCAGGCCTCCTTTTATAGACAAAAGGGGTTGCCACAGTGTCACACAGGAGGTGGAAAGGTGTATAGTGGATGAGTCTATCCTCTGGCACCGTTGGACAAACGCATTTAATGTGCTGCCGATGTGCCCCTCTTGCTTTATCGGGGACGGCAAGGAAGCTCGTCCCAGCTGTCGCCGCCTCGCTTGGCTCCGACGCATGTCCGAGCTGATGAGGCGTTGTAGCGCCACGTTGGCTGGCTGCTGGGCTGGCCTGGTGGCGGAGTCTTCACGAAGATCTGCATGCCACCACGCAGGTGCTTGTTGAGTCGATGTGGAGGCCGCACACTGCCACGCAGATGCCTGCTCAGCTAGTTGAGCTAGCAGCTGCATGGGAGCAGCGGTGGAGCCTTGGCAGACGTGGGCCTGGCCGCGGCCCCGCATATGTCCTCGGCATGGGTCTTGCCAGGGGTCCAACAAGGGTCTTGCGGTGGCACCAGGTTCATGCCCGACAAGGATCTTGCTGGGGGTCTCGTGGATTTCCTTGGCAAGAATCTTGCCAAGGATTGTCGTCTTCTGGTTCTCATCTAATCTTGTGTATTTATGATCTCCACGAAGATTTGCATGCCACCATGGAGGTGCCTGCCGAGCTTTGGTTCCAATGTGGTTGACGGCGTTGGAACCCCTTGGCTCAAGGGCGGCACGCTCTGCTGGCATTGGGCAAGTTGCCCCAGCAAGGGTCTTGCCAGGGGAGTCCACTTCACTCCCTTGCTCTTTGTGTCTCTGGTCTTGGCATTGCTTCAGTTGTCTCGTGCTCCGGCTTCCCTCCTCTGCCCTGCTCAGTGCGGCCGCTGGCACGTCTCTGACTGCCTGTGCACAAGTAAAGGGGTACAAAGGAGAGCCCCTACTTTTGTACACCGACAGCGAGGGTCTTGAATGTTTGCTGGTGAAGATGGGTCGTACGGGGCCACTGGTGGAGCCGCGCTGCGGGCCGCAGGTAGGCAAGTCTGGGGACCCCCGTTCCCAGAACACCGACAGATATGGGTATATTTACTTAATGAAACACAAGTCTGAAACATTTGAAAAGTTCAAAGAATTTCAGAGTGAAGTAGAGAATCATCCTAACAAGAAAATAAAGTCTCTACGATCTGACCGCGGAGGTGAATATTTGAGTTACGAGTTTGGCCTTCATTTAAAACAATGTGCAATAGTTTCACAACTCACTCCGCCTGGAACACCACAGCGTAATGGTGTGTCCGAACGTCGTAACCATACTTTATTAGATATGGTGTGATCTATGATGTCTCTTACCGATTTACCACTATCGTTTTGGGGTTATGCATTAGAGACAGCCGCATTCATGTTAAATAGTGCACCGTCTAAATCCGTTGAGACGACACCGTATGAACTATGGTTTGGCAAGAAACCTAAGCTATCGTTTCTTAAAGTTTAGGGTTGCGAAACTTATGTCAAAAGGCTTTAGCCTGATAAACTCGAACCCAAATCGGAGAAGTGCGTATTAGGATACCCTAAGGAAACAATTGGGTACACCTTCTACCATAGATCCGAAGGCAAGATCTTTGTTGCCAAGAACGGAACATTTCTAGAGAAGGAGTTTCTCTCGAAAGAAGTGAGTGGGAGGAAAGTAGAACTTGATGAGGTAATTGTAGCTTCTCTCAATTTGGAAAGTAGCACATTAGAGAAATCCGTTCCCGTGATGCCTACACAAACTAGAGAGGAAGCAAATGATGATGATCATGAAACTTCAGATCAAATTACCACTAGACCTCATAGGTCGAGGAGAGCACATTCTGCACCAGAGTGGTACGGTAATCCTGTCCTGGAAGTCATGTTACTAGACCATGGCGAACCTATGAACTATGAAGAAGCTATGATGAGCCCAGATTCCGATAAATGGCTTGAGCCCATGAAATCTGAGATAGGATCCATGTATGAGAACAAAGTGTGGACTTTGGTGGACTTACCCGATGATCGGCAAGCCATTGAGAATAAATGGATCTTCAAGAAGAAGACAGACGCTGATGGTAATGTCACCATCTACAAAGCTCAACTCGTCGCAAAAGGTTTTCGACAAGTTCAAGGGGTTGATTACGATGAGACCTTCTCACCCGTAGCGATGCTTAAGTCGGTCTGAATCATGTTAGCAATTGCCGCATTTTCTAATTATAAAATTTGGCAAATGGACGTCAAAACTGCGTTCCTTAATGGATTTATTAAAGAAGAGTTGTATATGATGCAACCAGGAGGTTTTGTCGATCCTAAAGGTGCTAACAAAGTGTGCAAGCTCCAGCGATCCATTTATGGACTGGTGCAAGCATCTCAGAGTTGGAATATACGCTTTGATGAGGTGATCAAAGCATATGGTTTTGTACAGACTTTCGGTGAAGCCTGTATTTACAAGAAAGTGAGTGGGAGCTCTGTAGCATTTCTAATATGATATATGGATGACATATTATTGATTGGAAATGATATAGAATTTCTGGATAGCATAAAAGGATATTTGAATAAGAGTTTTTCACTGAAAGACCTTGGTGAAGCTGCTTATATATTGGGCATCAAGATCTATAGAGACAGATCAAGACTCTTAATAGGACTTTTGATACGTCTCCGTCGTATCTACTTTTCCAAACACTTTTGCCCTAGTTTTGGACTCTAACTTGCATGATTTGAATGGAACTAACCCGGACTGACGCCGTTTTCAGCAGAATTGCCATGGTGTTATTTATGTGCAAAAACAAAAGTTCTCGGAATGACATGAAACTCCACGGAGATTATTTTTGGAAATAATAAAAAAATACTATCAAAGAATCAAGGCCAGGGGCCCACACCCTAGCCACGAGGGTGGGGGACGCCTGCCCCCCTAGGCGCGCCCCCTGCCTCGTGGGCCCCCTGGAGCTCCACCGACCTCAACCTTGACTCCATATATTCGTGTTCGGGGGAAAATAAGGAAGAAGGATTCATCGCGTTTTACGATACGGAGCCACCACCAAGCCCTAAACTCTCTCAGGAGGGCCGATCTGGAGTCCGTTCTGGGCTCCGGAGATGGGAATCCGTCGCCATCGTCATCATCAACCATCCTCCATCACCAATTTCATGATGCTCACTGCCATGCGTGAGTAATTCCATCGTAGGCTTGCTGGACGGTGATGGGTTGGATGAGATTTATCATGTAGTCGAGTTAGTTTTGTTAGGGTTTGATCCCTAGTATCCACTATGTTCTGAGATTGATGTTGCTATGACTTTGATATGCTTAATGCTTGTCACTAGGGCCCGAGTGCCATGATTTCAGATCTGAACCTATTATGTTTTCATCAATATATGAGAGTTCTTGATCCTATCTTGCAAGTCTATAGTCACCTACTATGTGTTATGATCCGGCAACCCCGAAGTGACAATAATCGGGACCACTCCCGGTGATGACCGTAGTTTGAGGAGTTCATGTATTCACTATGTGTTAATGCTTTGGTCCAGTACTCTATTAAAAGGAGGCCTTAATATCCCTTAGTTTCCACTAGGATCCCGCTGCCACGGGAGGGTAGGACAAAAGATGTCATGCAAGTTCTTTTCCATAAGCATGTATGACTATATTCGGAATACATGCCTACATTACATTGATGAATTGGAGCTAGTTCTGTGTCACCCTAGGTTATGACTGTTACATGATGAACCGCATCCGGCATAATTCTCCATCACTGATCCATTGCCTACGAGCTTTCCATATATTGTTCTTCGCTTATTTAATTTTCCGTTGCTATTGTAATCATCACTACAAAATACCAAAAATATTACTTTTGCTACCGTTACCTTTTACTACAGTTACCACTACTATCATATTACTTTGCTACTAAACACTTTGCTTCAGATATTAAGTTTCCAGTGTGGTTGAATTGACAACTCAGCTGCTAATACTTGAGAATATTCTTTGGCACCCCTTGTGTCGAATCAATAAATTTGGGTTGAATACTCTACCCTCGAAAACTGTTGCGATCCCCTATACTTGTGGGTTATCAAGACTATTTTCTGGCACCGTTGCCGGGGAGCATAGCTCTATTCTTTGAGTCACTTGGGATTTATATCTGCTTATCATTATGAAGAACTTGAGAGATCCAAAAACCAAGATTTATCCCTCAACCACGAGGGGAGGTAAGGAACTGCCATCTAGCTCTGCACTTGATTCACCTTCTGTTTTGAGTAAGCTTGCGACACCTAAACCTGCTTCTGCTATTAATTCTGATATGTCGCATATTATTGATGATGCCACTTCTTCTATGCATGATACTTATGATGAAACTACTTCTATGCTTGATACTACTATGCCACTTGGTGAATTTCTTGATGAACAACTTGCTAGGGCTAGAGAGAATGAAATTATTGAAACTGATAATATTGATGAGAGTGATGATGAAGGCTCTCCTAATAAATATGAATTGCCTGTTGTGCCTGGGGGCTATGTTATGGATGAAGAAACTAAAAGAGATATTCTTGCTTGCAATGATAGAAGTGATCTTAAGAAATTATTAGCTAAGCTTAAACAAAAAACTCTGAATGCTAGAATGAAATATGATCCTGCTTATGCTACTTCACCTATCTTTGTTACTGATAAGGATTATGAATTCTCTATCGATCCTGATATAATTACTTTGGTTGATTCCGATCCTTTTTATGGCTATGAATTTGAAACTGTTGTGCACATCATACTAAATTAAATGATATAGCCACCCTGTTCACTAATGATGAGAGAACTCGCTACTTTTATATCCTTAAAATATTTTTGTTTTCATTAAAGGGTGATGCTAAGATATGGTTTAATTCTCTTGATCCTGGTTGTGTGCGTAGTCCCCAGGATATGATTTATTACTTCTCTGCTAAATATTTCCCTGCTCATAAGAAACAAGCTGCCTTAAGGGATATATATAATTTTGTGCAAATTGAAGAAGAGAGTCTCCCACAAGCTTGGGGGAGGCTTCTCCAATTACTTAATGCTTTGCCTGATCATCCTCTTAAGAAAAATGAAATACTTGATATCTTTTATAATGGACTAACCGATGCTTCCAGAGATTACCTGGATAGTTGTGCTGGTTTTGTTTTCAGGGAAAGAACACCGGATGAAGCTGAAATTCTATTGAATAATATGTTGACAAATGAAGATAATTGGACACTTCATGAGCCTATTCATAAACCAACTCCGAAGAAAAGAGGTGTTCTATTTCTCAGTCCTGAAGATATGCAAGAGGCAAAGAAATCCATGAAAGAAAAGGGTATTAAAGCTAAAGATGTTAAGAATTTACCTCCTATTGAAGAAATACATGGTCTTAATTTACCGCCTGTTGAAGAAATATATGGTTTTAATCCATCACCTATTGAAGAAACACATGGTCTTGATAACCTGACACAGGTAGTAAAGGTAAATTCTCTCTCTATAGATATGGTAAAGCTGAAATCCCTCCTACTAAGTTTGCTAGCCAATGTTTGGATGAGTTTGATAACTTTATGGTTAAACAAGAAGACTTCAATGCTTATTTCGGCAGACAATTGAAACAAAATGATTACATGATTGAACACTTGGGTGATTATATGTCTAGAGTTAAAGGTGAACTTAAACTCATTAGTAAACATGCTTCTATGGTTACCACTCAAGTAGAACAAGTACTTAAAGCTCAAAATGATTTGCTCAATGAATTCAATAGTAAGAATAATGACTATGCTATTAGAGTGGCTACTAGAACTGGTAAAATGACTCGGGAACCTTTGTATCCTGAAGGCCATCCTAAGAGAATTGAGCAAGATTCTCAGAGAAATAATATAGATGCACCTAGTCCTTCTAATAGGAAGAAAAAAATGATAGGACTTTGCATGCTTCTAGTGAACCTATTGCTGAACCACATGAGAATCCCAATGATATTTCTATTTCTGATGCTGAAACACAATCTGGTAATGAACATGAAACTAGTGATAATGTTAATGATAATGTTCATGTTGATGCTCAACCTAGCAATGATAATGATGTAGAGATTGAACCTGCTGTTAATCTTGATAACCCACAATCAAAGAATCAACGTTATGATAAAAGAGACTTTGTTGCTAGGAAGCACGGTAAAGAAAGAGAACCATGGGTTCAGAAACCCATGCCTTTTCCTCCTAAGCCATCCAAGAAAAAGGATGAGGGGGATTTTGAGCGCTTTGCTGAAATTAGACCTATATTTTTGCCTATGCATTTGACTGATATGCTTAAAATGAATCCTTATGCTAAGTACATGAAAGATATTGTTACCAATAAAAGAAAGACACCGGAAGCTCAAATTTCCACCATGCTTGCTAATTATACTTTTAAGGGTGGAATACCTAAAAAGCTAGGAGATCTAGGAGTACCAACTATACCATGTTCCATTAAAAGAAACTATGTTAAAACTTCTTTATGTGATCTTGGAGCCGGTGTTAGTGTTATGCCTCTCTCTTTATATCGTAGACTTGATTTGAATAAGTTGACACCTACTGAAATATCTTTGCAAATGGGTGATAAATCAACTGCTATACCTGTCGATATTTGTGAGGATGTGCCTGTTGTGGTTGCAAATGTTACTATTATTCTTGATATACTATAGGGGCTGTTATTGATTGCATCAAAGGCAATGTCACTTTTCATGTTAACGGTAATGAGCATATGGTACACTTTCCGAGGAAACAACCTCAAGTCCATAGTATCAATTCTATTGGAAAAATTCCATCGATTATTTTTGGAGGTTTTGAATTTCCTCTACCTACTGTCAAGAAGAAATATGATATTCTTATTGTTGGGGATATCCATATCCCCGTTGAAGTAACCTAGTGTTATTCGAAAATTCTCCGGTTCCATGTTATTCGGAATGAGTTTGTTAACAAGACTTGATCAACCTTGTTAGTGGATTCCTTTTGATGAGCATGAGATGGATGAAGTTAGAAAACACAACTCTCTGTACCCTCTTTTTACTTTCTATTATCTATATTAAATAAAGAAAAAATAGTAATTTCTGACCATTTTCTGAATTATCCATGCAATATAAAAATACCCTGAAAATAAAAGTTCTCCAAATGCCCTGAAATTTAAATATGTTTTTTCTGGAATATTTGAGAATATCTGGCACTGAGAACACAGCAGGGGGAGCAAGCACCTGGCCACGACAGTCCAGGGTGCGCCCACCCCCCTGGGCGCACCCCCTGCCTCGTGGACCCACGGTGGCTCCCCTCCACTTATTCCTGCACCCACACAATTCTTCTTCCTCCCAAAAATATCACCATCCAGCTCAAGCCCGAGTTCTAGCTCATTTTGCTGTGATTTTCGATCTCCTTGCTCAAAGCACCTCTCACAAATCTGCTTTAGGGGATTGTTCCTTGGTATGTGACTCCTCCAATGGTCCAATTAGTTTTTATTCTAGTGCTTTATTCATTGAATATTTTTGCCGCTTAGGTGACCCTGTTCTTGAGCTTGCATGTCAAATTTATCAAAAGTAGTTTTGATGCATGATATAGGCTCTAGGCACTTGTAGGAGTAGTTGCTATCAATTTTGTTGAGTTTGGTTTACTTTTATTTGAAGTTACTAAAAATTTCAGAATTTTTTAGAAAATAATGAAGAGATTTTTGAGGGGCTCATCGAGCCGAAGCTTGAAGGATAAGCAAAGTGAGGAGGATAAGAGACCCAAGTATAATCTCCCTCGCATCGCGGAGGTCCGGCCGTGTGAATGGCCTTGTGATGAATTCTTGAGAGCAGTTGGGATTGATGATGATTTCTATGAATTGGCTGAGAATGCAAGCCTCACCGCCTTCCTCCACGACCAACGCGAACAATATCTCTTACTCACCAATATCTTTGTGCAAAACTTTCATTTCCATGCCAGGAGCTCACCACCTACGGTGGAGTTTTATTTATATGATGAGCATAAGGAGATGTCACTTTGTGATTTTTGTCGGGTTTGTTTGATCCCTTTCGAGGGCATCATAGAGGAACCACATCGAGACGATGTGGATGGGTTTATTGATACCATCACTGTAGGGGAAACGAGGAAGGTTTCCGACGCACGAACTACTAGCATACACTTTCCTGTTCTACATTACTTTGCTATATTTGCTAGTAGATGCTTAATTGGGCGCGGAAACTGTGGAAACATGAGTGCCCTTGATATTGTTATTTTGTGCCATGCCTTATTTCATGATGATACATTCAGCATGGGTGCTATTATTGCAAAGCGATTAAATCTTAACCATACTAAGGGCCCCGTCTTTGGAGGCATCTTCGCCTCGCGCCTAGCTGCACATTTTAACATACCTATTAGGCATTATGAGAAGGAAGAAAAATTGCTGCCTCATGTTTATTTAGATTATAAGAGTATGGTAGCATATGATTTTATTGTTAAGAATAGGGAAAAGGCTCTTAAGTACAAATTAATATTTGGTAAAAATCATCCTGAGATTATTATCTTGCCTACTCCTTCCTTGTTTGATTTATCTACAGGCAAGTACCTTGTTCCGTTGGAGGCCATTCATGCCTACCGGAACCCTACAACAGCTACAGAGCCAGAGCCGGAATCACAATTTGATCCTCCACGACAGTCTGATTATCAGTGGGACCTAGAGATGATTGCCAACCAGTGGAAATCCGAGGCTTCTTCGCAGTACGACCCCAACTATCACTTTGGATATCCGCCAGGCCAGCCGTGGACATAGACCAACTTAGGCCAAAATCCTAAGCTTGGGGGAGTACGTATTTCCCACTGACATTACATTCATGTTCACACACTCATTGCAAGATGTCGGTGCTCATACTTTTTCATTGTAATATCCATGCTAGTTTATTTCGTTTTTATGCTTTCTTCTTATGTGTTTGATAAACCTTAAGAAAAAACCAAAAAAATAGTTGTATCTTTTAGCTAGTTTTAATTTCTATGCTTGTAGTAGTAATTAAAAAGAAAACCCAAAAAGATTTCCTGTTCTTCTTTTAATTGTTGGGAGCTTTCCCGTGTAAATATTTTTATTTCTTTTCTTTGAGGTCGATAGGAGAAGACCATAATTAAACTGTTAAAGTGGCTCTTGTATGCATTATTGTTAATCTGACAAAAGAGTCCATATTGCCTTGTCTTCTCCTGTTTATTGAATGCTTGCAGATTCCAGCTTAGTCCAATGCACGTGCACTGTTATTATTATTCACATCATTCGGTCGTGCAAGTGAAAGGCAATTATGATGATATATGATGGACTAATTGAGATGGGAGAAACTGGTATGAACTCGACCTCTCTTGTTTTTGTAAATATGATTAGTTCATCGTTCCTGATTCAGCCTATTATGAATAAACATGTTTGCAATGACAATTAGATATTATAGTTGCTTATGACATGCTTGATTAGCTAGGAGCTTATAATGGTTTACCTTGCGTGCCAACATGCTATTAAAATGGTTGTGATGTGGTATGATAGGGTGGTATCCTCTTTTGAACGATTCGAGTGGCTTGACTTGGCACATGTTCACGCATGTAGTTGAAACAAAATCAACATAGCCTCTACGATATTTATGTTCATGGTGCATTATATCATACTCATGCTTGCATTCGGTGTTGATTAATTTTAATGCATGTTCATGATTGTTGTCACTCTCTAGCTGGTCGCTTCCTAGTCTTTTTCTAGCCTTCACCTGTACTAAGCGGGAATATTGCTTGTGCATCCAATTCCGCAAACCCCAAAGTTATTCCATATGAGTCCACCATACCTACCTATATACGGTATCTACCTGCCGTTCCAAGTAAATTTGTATGTGCCAAACACTAAACCTTCAAATAAACATTATGTTTTGTATGCTCGAATAGCTCATGTATCAACTAGGGTTGTTGATGTCTACTACACAACCTTCTTCTTGTAGATGTTGTTGGGCCTCCAAGTGCAGAGGTTTGTAGGACAGTAGAAAATTTCCCTAAAGCAGATGACCTAAGGTTTATCAATCCGTAGGAGGCGTAGGATGAAGATGGTCTCTCTCAAGCAACCCTGCAACCAAATAACAAAGAGTCACTTGTGTCCCCAACACACCCAATACAATGGTAAATTGTATAGGTGCACTAGTTCGGTGAAGAGATGGTGATACAAGTGGTATATGGATAGTAGATATGAGTATTTGTAATCTGAAATTATAAAAATAGCAAGGTAGCAAGTGATAAAAGTGAGCGTAAATGGTATTGCAATTTGTGGAAGTAAGGCCTAGGGTTCATACTTTCTCTAGTGCAAGTTCCCTCAACAATAATAACATAATTGGATCACATAACTATCCCTCAACATGCAACAAAGAGTCACTCCAAAGTCGCTAATAGCGAGAACGAACGAAGAGATTATGGTAGGGTACGAAACCACCTCAAAGTTATTCTTTCCAATCAATCCGTTGGGCTATTCCTATAAGTGTCACAAATAGCCCTAGAGTTCATACTAGAATAACACCTTAAGACACAAATCAACCAAAACTCTAATGTCACCTAGATACTCCAATTTCATCTCAAGTATCCGTGGGTATGATTATACGATATGCATCACACAATTTCAGATTCATCTATTCAACCAACTCATAGGACCTCAAAGAGTGCCCCAAAGTTCTACCAGAGAATCACGACGAAAACGTGTGCCAACCCCTATGCATAGGTTCATGGGCGAAACCCGCAAGTTGATCACCAAAACATACATCAAGTGTATCACGTGATATCCCATTGTCACCACAGATATCCACGGCAAGACATACATCAAGTGTTCTCAAATCTTTAAAGACTCAATCCGATAAGATAACTTCAAAAGGGGAAACTCAATTCATTGCAAGAGAGTAGAGAGGGGAAGAAACATCATAGGATCCAAATATAATAGCAAAGTTCGTGATACATCAAGATCGTATCACCTCAAGAACACGAGAGAGAGAGAGAGAGAGAGAGATCAAACACATAGCTACTCGTACATACCCTCAGCCCCGAGGAAGAACTACTCCCTCCTCGTCATGGAGAACACCGGGATGATGAATATGGCCACCGGAGAAGGATTGCCCCCTCCGGCAGGGTGCTGGAACGGGTCTAGATTGGTTTTTGGTGGCTACGGAGGCTTCTGGCAGTGGAACTCAAGATCTATCATCTCCACGGATGTTTTTAGGGTATATGGAGATATATAGGCGGAAGAAGTACGTCAGGGGGGCCACGAGGGGCTCACGAGGGTGGAGGGCGCGCCCAGGGGGTGGGCGCGCCCCCTACCTCGTGACCTCCTCGCAGATCCCCCGACGTGCACTCCAAGTCTTCTGGGCTTCTTTTCTTCCAAAAATGAGTTCTGTGAAGTTTCAGGTCAATTGGACTCCGTTTGGTTTTCCTTTTCTTCGAAACCCTAAAACAGGGTAATAAAAGAAACTGCCCAAAAATGGTATAAAAGTGTATAATAAAGCCCATAAACATTCAAAACAGTAAATAATATAGCATGGAGCAATAAAAAATTATAGATACTTTGGAGACGTATCATCATCCCCAAGCTTAATTCCTGCTCGTCCTCGAGTAGGTAAATGATAAAAACAGAATTTTTGATGTGGAGTGCTACTTGGCATAATTTCAATGTGATTCTTCTTAATTGTGGTATGAATATTCAGACCCGAAAGATTCAAGACAAAAGTTAATATTGACATAAAAATGATAATACTTCAAGCATACTAACTAAGCAATTATGTCTTCTCAAAATAACATGGCCAAAGAAAGTTCATCCCTACAAAATCATATAGTTTAGTCATGCTTCATTTTCGTCACACAAGAATGATCTCATCATGCACGACCCCGATGACAAGCCAAGCAATTGTTTCATACGTTAGTAATCTCAAACCTATAAACTTTCACGCAATACATGAGTGCGAGCCATGGATATAGCACTATGGGTGGAATAGAATATAATGAGGGGGTTATGTGGAGAAGACAAAATGGAGAAAGTCTCACATCAACGAGGCTAATAAATGGGCTATGGAGATGCCCACCGATTGATGTTAATGCAAGGAGTAGGGATTGCCATGCAAAAGATGCACTAGAGCTATAAAAGTATGAAAGCTCAACAAAAGAAACTAGTGGGTGTGCATCCAACTTGCTTGCTCACGAAGACCTAGGGCACTTGAGGAGGCCCATTGTTGGAATATACAAGCCAAGTTCTATAATGAAAAATTCCCACTAGTATATGAAAATGACTAAACAAGAGACTCTTTATCATGAAGATTATGGTGCTACTTTGAAGCACAAGTGTGGCAAAGGATAGTAGCATTGTCCCTTCTCTCTTTTTCTATCATTTTTTATGGCCTTTCTCTCTTTTTTTGGGCCTTCTCTTTTTTATGGCCTTTCTCTTTTTGTTATTCCTCACTTGGGACAATGCTCTAATAATGACGATCATCACACTTCTATTTATTTACAACTCAATGATTACAACTCGATACTAGAACAAAGATGACTCTATATGAATGCCTCCAGCGGTGTACCGGGATATGCAATGACTCATGAGTGACACGTATGAAAGAATTATGAATGGTGGCTTTGCCACAAATATGATGTCAACTACATGATCATGCAAAGCAATATGACAATGATGAATGTGTCATGATAAATGGAATGGTGGAAAGTTGCATGGCAATATATCTCGGAATGGCTATGGAAATGCCATAATAGGTAGGTATGGTGGCTGTTTTGAGTAAGATATAAGGAGGTTTATGTGTGACAGAGCGTATCATATCACGGGGTTTGGATGCACCGGCGAAGTTTGCGCCAACTCTCAATGTGAGAAAGGGCAATGCACGGTACCGAAGAGGCTAGCGAGGATGGAAGGGTGAGAGTGTGTATAATCCATGGACTCAACATTAGTCATAAAGAACTCACATACTTATTGCAAAAATCTACAAGTCATCAAAAACCTCGGCACTACGCACATGCTCCTAGGGGGATAGATTGGTAGGAAAAGACCATCGCTCGTCCCCGACCGCCACTCATAAGGAAGACAATCAAATAACACCTCATGTTTCAAATTTGTTACACAATGTTTACCATACGTGCATGCTATGGGACTTGCAAACTTCAACACAAGTATTTCTCAATTTCACAACTACTCAACTAGCACGACTTTGATATTATTACCTCCATATCTCAAAACAATCATCAAGCATCAAACTTCTCTTAGTATTCAATACTCTATATGAAAGTTTTATTATTCTCAAATACCTAGCATATTAGGATTCTTTAAGCAAATTACCATGCTATTTAAGACTCTCGAAATAATATAAGTGAAGCATGAGAGTTCCTCTATTTCTTCAAAATAAAACTACCACCATGCTCTAAAAGATATAAGTGAAGCACTAGAGCAAATGACAAACTACTCCGAAAGATATAAGTGAAGATCAATGAGTAGTCGAATAATTATGCAACTATGTGAAGACTCTCTAACATTAAATAATTTCAGATCCTGGTATTCTATTCAAACAGCAAGCAAAGCAAAATAAAATGACATTCTAATAATGGCAAACATCATGTGAAGAAGCAAAAACTTAGGATCAACCGAAACTAACCGATAGTTGTTGAAGAAGAAAGGTGGGATGCCAACTGGGGCATCCCCAAGATTAGATGCTTGAGACTTCTTGAAATATTATCTTGGGATGCCTTTGGCATCCCCAAGCTTGAGATTTTGTGTCTCCTTAATTCCTCTCATATCACGGTCTCCCTAAATCTCAAAAGCTTCATCCATACAAAACTCAACAAGGACTCGTGAGATAAGTTAGTATAAACCATTGCAAAACCTTATCATGCTCTAATGTAGAAAATCACTAAAATTATTATTCAACATTGCATACTAAATGCCCCGTCATACTTAATAGTCCTATCCTCAAATAGAATCATTAAAGAAGCAAACATATGCAAACAATGCAAACATAACAGCAATCTGCCTAAACAGGATAGTCTGTAAAGAATGCAGCAACATCCATACTTACCTAGCTCAAAAAATTATGAAACAAAATTCCCACTGTAGTAAATTTATCATAGCTTAATACGCAAAAGGTTTCAACATTTTATCACATTCTGAATTTTCTAGGGAATTATTGCAACAGTGGTAAACTTTCTGTTTTCAAACAACAACATGTGGACTTCTAAAATAGGCATAGTAAAGGCTATCGATGCCACTTTTATTGAAATAAAAGATGAAAAACATTGTTCTAAATAAAATCAAGCAAATCCTAACAAAGTAAATTTACGCTCCAAGCAAAACACATATCTTGTGGTGAATAAAAATATAGCTCCAAGTAAATTTACCGATGAACGAAGACGAAAGAGGGGATGCCTTCTGGGGCATCCCCAAGCTTAGGCTCTTGGCTATCCTTGAATATTACCTTCGGGTGCCTTGGGCATCCCCAAGCTTAGGCTCTTGCCACTCCTTATTCCATAGTCCATCGAATCCTTACCCAAAACTTGAAAACTTCACAACACAAAACTTAACAAAAAACTCGTAAGCTCCGTTAGTATAAGAAAATAAATCACCACTTCAAGGTACTGTAATGAACTCATTCTTTATTTATATTGGTGTTAAACCTACTGTATTCCTACTTATCTATGGTTTATAAACTCTTTTACTAGCCATAGATTCATCAAAATAAGTAAACAACACATGAAAAACAGAATCTGTCAAAAACAGAACAGTCTGTAGTAATCTGGATCAAACGTATACTTCTCGAACTCATAAAATTCTCAAATAAATTGATGGACCTGAGTAATTTGTCTATTAATCATCTGCAAAAATAATTAACTAAATATCACTCTCCAACTAAAAATGGCAGCAATTCTCGTGAGCGCTAAAGTTTCTGTTTTTTACAGCATGATCAACATGACTTTCCCCGAGTCTTCCCAAAGGTTCTACTTGGCACAAACACTAATTAAAAGCATAAAACCACATCTAAACAGAGGCTAGATGAATTATTTATTACTAAACAGGATCAAAAACCAAGGAACAAAAAATAAAATTGGGTTGCCTCCCAACAAGCGCTATCGTTTAACGCCCCTAGCTAGGCACGATGATTTCAATGATGCTCACATAAAGGATAAGAATTGGAACATAAAGAGAGCATCATGAAGAATATGACTAGCACATTTAATCCTAACCCTCTTCCTATGCATAGGGATTTTGTGAGAAAACAACTTAGGGGAACAATAATTAACTAGCATAGGAAGGCAAAACAAGCATAACTTCAAAACTTTAAGCACATAGAGAGGAAACTTGATATTATTGCAATTCCTACAAGCATATGTTCCTCCCTCATAATAATTTTCAGTAGCATCATGAATGAATTCAACAATATAACCAGCACCTAAAGAATTCTTTTCATGATCTATATGCATAGAAATTTTATTACTCTCCACACAAGCAAAATTCTTCTCATTAATAGTAGTGGGAGCAAACTCAACAAAGTAACTATCATGGGATTGAAAATTGAAATCAAGATGACAAGTTTCATTGTTATTATTATTCTTTAAAGCATACGTGTCATCACAATAATCATCATAGATAGGAGGCATGCTTTCATCATAATAAATTATCTCATCAAAACTTGGGGGACAAAAAATATCATGTTCATCAGACATAGCTTCCCCAAGCTTGTGGCTTTGCATATCATTAGTATCATGGATATTCAAGGAATTCATACTAACAACATTGCAATCATGCTCATCATTCAAATATTTAGTGCCAAACATTTTAATGCATTCTTCTTCTTAACACTTTGGCACAATTTTCCTTTCCATTATACTCAAGAAAGATATTAAAAAGGTGAAGCGTATGAGACAAACTCAATTCCATATTTTTATAGTTTTCTTTTATAAACTAAACTAGTGATAAAACAAGAAACTAAAAGACTCGATTGCAAGATCTAAAGATATACCTTCAAGCACTAACCTCCCCGGCAACGGCGCCAAAAAAGAGCTTAGTTTACGGGGTGTTAGTGTCGCTTTCCTCGCCTCCCCAGCAACGGCACCAGAAAAGAGCTTGATGTCTACTACACAACCTTCTTCTTGTAGACGTTGTTGGACTCCAAGTGCAGAGGTTTGTAGGAAAGTAGCAAATTTCCCTCAAGTGGATGACCTCAGGTTTATCAATCCGTAGGAGGCGTAGGATGAAGATGGTCTCTCTCAAGTAACCCTGCAACCAAATAACAAAGAGTCTCTTGTGTCCCCAACACACCCAATACAATGGTAAATTGTATAGGTGCACTAGTTCGGCGAAGAGATGGTGATACAAGTGGTATATGGATAGTAGATATGAGTATTTGTAATCTAAAATTATAAAAACAGCAAGGTAGCAAGTGATAAAAGTGAGCGTAAACGATATTGCAATGTGTGGAAATAAAGCCTAGGGTTCATACTTTTCGCTAGTGCAAGCTCCCTCAACAATAATAACATAATTGGATCACATAACTATCCCTCAACATGCAACAAAGAGTCACTCCAAAGTCTCTAATAGCGGAGAACGAACGAAGAGATTATGGTAGGGTACGAAACCACCTCAAAGTTATTCTTTCCAATCAATCCGTTGGTCTATTCCTATAAGTGTCACAAACAGCCCCAGAGTTCGTACTAGAATAATACCTTAAGACACAAATCAACCAAAACCCTAATGTCACCTAGATACTCCAATGTCACCTCAAGTATCCGTGGGTATGATTATACGATATGCATCACACAATCTCAGATTCATCTATTCAACCAACACATAGGACCTCAAAGAGTGCCCCAAGGTTCTACCGGAGAATCATGACGAAAACGTGTGCCAACCCCTATGCATAGGTTCATGGGCGGAACCCGCAAGTTGATCACCAAAACATACATCAAGTGTATCACGTGATATCCCATTGTCACCACAGATATCCACGGCAAGACATACATCAAGTGTTCTCAAATCTTTAAAGACTCAATCTGATAAGATAACTTCAAAAGGGGAAATTCAATTCATTACAAGAGAGTAGAGGGGGAAGAAACATCATAGGATCCAAATATAATAGCAAAGCTCGCGATACATCAAGATTGTATCACCTCAAGAACACGAGAGAGAGAGAGAGAGATCAAACACATAGCTACTGGTACATACCCTCAGCCCCGAGGGAGAACTACTCCCTCCTCGTCATGGAGAGCACCGGGATGATGAAGATGGCCACTGGAGAAGGATTGCCCCCTCCGGCAGGGTGCCGGAATGGCTCTAGATTGGTTTTTGGTGGCTATGGAGGCTTCTGGCGGCAGAACTCCCGATCTATCATCTCCACGGATGTTTTTAGGGTATATGGAGATATATAGGCGGAAGAAGTACGTCACGGGAGCCACGAGGGGCTCACGAGGGTGGAGGGCGCGCCCAGGGGGTGGGCGCGCCCCCTACCTCGTGACCTCCTCGCAGATCCCCCGACGTGCACTCCAAGTCTTCTGGGCTTCTTTTCTTCCAAAAATGAGTTCCGTGAAGTTTCAGGTCAATTGGACTCCGTTTGGTTTTCCTTTTCTTCGAAACCCTAAAATAGGGCAAAAACAGAAACTGGCACTGGGCTCTGGGTTAATAGGTTAGTCCCAAAAATGATGTAAAAGTGTATAATAAAGCCCATAAACATTCAAAATAGTAAATAATATAGCGTCGAGCAATCAAAAATTATAGATACGTTGGAGACGTATCAGCTGTCTGTATCTTCCATGTTAGGCGGGTTATTCTCAAGATGAGTGGACTCCGCTCCTCACTCACGAGAAAATGGCTGGTCACCGGGATGCCCAGTCCCATGCTTGATGCAACTCAAATCAAAATAATTGCAAACAAAACTCCCTCGGGACTGTTGTTAGTTGGAGGCACTCGTTGTTTCGAGCAAGCCATGGATTGATGCTTCTTGGTGGAGGGGGGTTATAAACTTTACCATTCTATTTGGGAACCGCCTATAATTTGTGTAGCATGGAAGATATCGCCATCTCTTGGTTGTTATGTTGACAATGAAAGTATACCGCACAAAATATTATTCATCTCTATTTCAAAACCGAGCTCTGGCACCTCTACAAATCCCTGTTTCCCTCTGCGAAGGGCCTATCTATTTACTTTTATGTTGAGTCATCATCCTCTTATTAAAAAGAACCAATTGGAGAGCACCGCTGTCATTTGCATTCAATACTGTTAGTTTACATTGAGTATGACTTGACTGGATCTCTTTTACCATGAATTACAATGTCTAGTCAGTCCTTGATCTTTAAAGGTGCTCTGCATTTATATTTTGCGGTCTCAGAAAGGGCTAGCGAGATACCATCTTGTTATATCATATTATGACTGTTTTGAGAAAGTGTTGTCATCCGAGATTTATTATTATTACTCGCTAGTTGATTATGTCATTGATATGAGTAAACATGAGACCTAAGAGTTATTGTGAATATTGTTAGTCTATAATCTTTGCTGAAAACTTGAATGCTGGCTTTACATATTTACAACAACAAGAGCAAACAGAGTTTGTAAAAGTTTTCTTTATCACTTTCAGTTTGTCAACTGAATTGCTTGAAGACAGGCAAAGGTTTAAGCTTGGGGGAGTTGATACGTCTCCGTCGTATCTACTTTTCCAAACACTTTTTCCCTTGTTTTGGACTCTAACTTGCATGATTTGAATGGAACTAACCCGGATTGATGCTGTTTTCAGCAGAATTGCCATGGTGTTATTTATGTGCAGAAACAAAAGTTCTCGGAATGACCTGAAACTCCACGGAGATTATTTTTGGAAATAATAAAAAATACTGGCAAAGAATCAAGGCCAGGGGGCCACACCCTAGCCACGAGGGTGGGGGCGCGCCCCCTGCCTCATGGGCCCCCTGGAGCTCCACCGACCTCAACCTTGACTCCATGTATTCGTGTTCGGGGAAAAAATAGGGAAGAAGTATTCATCACGTTTTACGATACGGAGCCGCCACCAAGCCCTAAACTCTCTCGGGAGGGCTGATCTGGAGTCCGTTCGGGGCTCCGGCGAGGGGAATCCGTCGCCATCGTCATCATCAACCATCCTCCGTCACCAATTTCATGATGCTCACCGCCGTGCGTGAGTAATTCCATCGTAGGCTTGTTGGACGGTGATGGGTTGGATGAGATTTATCATGTAATCGAGTTAGTTTTTTTAGGGTTTGATCCCTAGTATCCCCTATGTTCCGAGATTGATGTTGCTATGACTTTGCTATGCTTAATGCTTGTCACCAGGGCCCGTGTGCCATGATTTCATATCTTAACCTATTATGCTTTCATCAATATATGAGAGTTCTTGATCCTATCTTGCAAGTCTATAGTCACCTACTATGTGTTATGATCCGGCAACCCCGAAGTGACAATAATCGGGATCACTCCCGGTGATGACCGTAGTTTGAGGAGTTCATGTATTCACTATATGTTAATGCTTTGGTCTGGTACTCTACTAAAAGGAGCCCTTAATATCCCTTAGTTTCCACTAGGACCCCGCTGCCATGGGAGGGTAGGACAAAAGATGTCATGCAAGTTCTTTTCCATAAGCATGTATGACTTTCTTCGAAATACATGCCTACATTACATTGATGAATTGGAGCTAGTTCTATGTCACCCTAGGTTATGACTGTTACATGATGAACCGCATCCGGCATAATTCTCCATCACTGATCCATTGCCTACGAGCTCTCCATATATTGTTCTTCGCTTATTTACTTTTCATTGCTATTGTTATCATCACTACAAAATACCAAAAATCTAGAAGATATCAAAGCAAAGTATTACGCGCATGCTCCTAGGGGTATAGATTGGTAGGAAAAGACCATCGCTCGTCCCCGACCGCCACTCATAAGGAAGACAATCAATAAATAAATCATGCTCCGACTTCATCACATAACGGTTCACCATACGTGCATGCTAAGGGAATCACAAGCTTCAACTCAAGTATTTCTCAAATTCACAACTACTCAACTAGCATGACTTTAATATCACCATCTCCATATCTCAAAACAATTGTCAAGTATCAAACTTATCATAGTATTCAACACACTCATAAGAAAGTTTTATTATAAATCTTGTATACCAAGCATATTAAGATTTTAAGCAAATTACCATGCTATTGAGACTCTCAAAATAATCTAAGTGAAGCATGAGAGATCAATAGTTTCTATAAAACAAATCCACCACCGTGCTCTAAAAGATATAAGTGAAGCACTAGAGCAAAATTATGTAACTCAAAAGATATAAGCGAAGCACATAGAGTATTCTAACAAATTCCAAATCATATATGGCTCTCTCAAAAGGTGTGTACAGAAAGGATGATTGTGGTAAACTAACAAGAAAAGACTCAAATAATGAAATACTCTCCAAGCAAAGCACATATCATGTGGTAAATAAAAATATAGCTCCAAGTAAAGTTACCGATAGAAGTAGACGAAAGAGGGGATGCCTTCCGGGGCATCCCCAAGCTTTGGCTTTTAGGTGTCCTTAGATTATCTTGGGGGTGCCATGGGAATACCCAAGCTTAGGCTCTTGCCACTCCTTGTTCCATAATCCATCAAATCTTTACCCAAAACTTGAAAACTTCACAACACAAAACTTAAAGTAGAAAATCTCGTGAGCTCCGTTAGCGAAAGAAAACAAAAGATCACTTCAAGGTACTGTAATGAACTCATTATTTATTTATATGGGTGTTATACCTACTATATTCCAACTTCTCTATCGTTCATAAACTATTTTACTAGCCATAGATTCATCAAAATAAGCAAACAACACACGAAAAACAGAATCTTTCAAAAACAGAACAGTCTGTAGTAATCTGTAGCTAGCGCAAGATCTGGAACCCCAAAGATTCTAAAATAAATTTCTGGACGTGAGAAATTTATCTATTAATCCTCTGCAAAAATAATTAACTAAATATCACTTTCCAAATAAAAATTACAGCAGTTGTCGTGAGCGCTAAAGTTTCTGTTTTTTACAGCAAGTTCAACAAGACTTCCCCTAAGTCTTCCCAACGGTTGTACTTGGCACAAACACTAATTAAACACAAAAAACACAACCAAAACAGAGGCTAGATAAATTATTTATTACTAAACAGGAGCAAAAAGCAAGAAATAAAAATAAAATTGGGTTGCCTCCCAACAAGCGCTATCGTTTAACGCCCCTAGCTAGGCATAACAAGCAAGAATAGATCTAGGTATTGCCATCTTTGGTACTAGGAAAGAAAAGAGCAAACTTGCTATCTATAGAATTAATCCTTCTATTTTGATAAAGCACATGGCTATTAATGGTACAAGAAAGATTAAGCATGTTACAAAAATTTGTATCTAGGCTAGCCTTCATCTCTTTAATAGATTCATTTTGGTGAGAGAGCAAAAGAGATGTAGATTCAACTTTCTCATTCATGGGGTGCCCAAATATAGTTTTCATTTTTTCGTAAGTGTCTACGACATCCCCTTCTTCAAATATAGAATCTAAGACATGCTTAAAATAATAAGGAAGGGCAATATAAAAGCTTTTTAGGTAAACTTCAATTTGATATTGAGGAACATAGCTAGCCCTGATCCTTAATAGTCTATACCAAGCATCTTTCAAAGATTCATCAAGTAAATAACGAAAAATTCCAGAATCCTCTTCATCAAAATTATTATGACTCTCATTGATAACTCTGGTAGGTTTTTCCATAGTATCCTTATTTATAAGTTTAGCGAGGATAGAGGGGTTGTCCAAAGTACTAAAACTCTGGAGAGAACCCCCAACCCTTTTTGATTCAGACATAGCGGAAGAAAGGCAAGCGGAAAGAGAGGGAGGATAGAGAGAGAGGGCAAATAAAATGGCAAGGGTGAAGTGGAGGAGAGGAAAACAAGAGGCAAATGGCAAATAATATAATGCGGGAGATAAGGGTATGTGATGGGTACTTGGTATGTTGACTTTGGCATAGACCTCCCCGGCAACGGCGCCAGAAATCCATCTTGCTACCTCTTTTAGCACTGCATTGGTTTTCGCCGAAGTGGAAGGGATGATGCAGCAAAGTAGCATAAGTATTTCCCTCACTTTTTGAGAACCAAGGTATCAATCCAGTAGGAGGCTACACGCGAGTCCCTCACACCTGCACAAAACAAATAAATCCTTGCAACCAACGCAAATAGGGGTTGTCAATCCCTATAGGGCCACTTACGAGAGTGAGATCTGATAGATATGATAAGATAATATTTTTGGTATCTTTATGATAAAGATGCAAAGTAAAATAAAGGCAAAGTAAATAGCAAAGTAAATAACTAAGTAGTAGGAGATTGATATGATAAAGATAGACCCGGGGGCCATACGTTTCACTAGTGGCTTCTCTCGAGAGCATAAGTATTCTACGATGGGTGAACAAATTACTGTTGAGCAATTGACAGAATTGAGCATAGTTATGAGAATATCTAGGTATGATCATGTATATGGGCATCACGTCCGAAGCAAGTAGACTGACTCCTGCCTGCATCTACTACTATTACTCCACTCATCGACCGCTATCCAGCATGCATCTAGAGTATTAAGTTAAAAACAGAGTAACACCTTAAGCAAGATGACATGATGTAGAGGGATAGACTCATGCAATATGAAGAAAACCCCATCTTGTTATCCTCGATGGCAACAATACAATACGTGCCTTGCTGCCCTTACTGTCACCGGGAAAGGACACCGCAAGATTGAACCCAAAGCTAAGCACTTCTCCCATTGCAAGAAAGATCAATCTAGTAGGCCAAACCAAACTGATAATTCGAAGAGACTTGCAAAGATAACCAATCATACATAAAAGAATTCAGAGAAGATTCAAATATTATTCATAGATAGACTTGGTCATAAACCCACAATTCATCGGTCTCAACAAACACACTGCAAAAAGAAGATTACATCGAATAGATCTCCACAAGAGAGGGGGAGAACATTGTATTGAGATCCAAAAAGAGAGAAGAAGCCATCTAGCTACTAACTATGGACCCGTAGGTCTGAAGTAAACTACTCACACTTCATCGGAGAGGCTATGGTGTTAATGTAGAAGCCCTCCATGGTTGATGCCCCCTTCGGCGGAGCTCCGGAATAGGCCCCAAGATGGGATCTCGTGGATACAGAAAGTTACGGTGGTGGAATTAGGGTTTTGGCTTCGTATCTGATTGTTTGGGGGTACGTGGGTATATATAGGAGGAAGAAGTAAGTCGGTGGAGCAATAGGGGGCCCACGAGGGGGGCTGGTAGGGTAGGGCATGCCCCCTACCTCGTGGCCTCCTGTTACGTGCCTTGACGTAGGGTCCAAGTCTCCTAAGTTGTATTCGGTGAGAAAATCACGTTCCCGAAGGTTTCATTCCGTTTGGACTCCGTTTGATATTCCTTTTCTTCGAAACCCTAAAACAGGCCAAAAAAACAGCAATTCTGGGCTGGGCCTCAGGTTAATAGGTTAGTCCCAAAAATAATATAAAAGTGGATAATAAAGCCCAATAATGTCCAAAACAGTAGATAATATAGCATGGAGCAATCAAAAATTATAGATACGTTGGAGGCGTAACAATGTGATCCGCGCAGGGCTTCGCCTAAGCACTACGACAATATTGACTGAGGTGGTAAACTGTGGAGGGGGGTACCGCACACTGCTGAGGAACAATTGATGTGCTTTGGGGTGCCCCTGCCCCCATATATAAAGGAGGGGGGAGGAGGATGCCGGCCTAGGAGGAGGTGAGCCAGGGGGGTCCTACTTGGACTCCTAGTCCAAGTAGGATTCACCCCCCCTTTCCTTTCTTCCATCGGAGGGAAAGGAAGGAAGGGAGAAGAAGAAGGAAGGAGGGGGCCGCACCCCCATCCCTTGTCCAATTCGGTTTGTGCAGGGGGGAGGCACGCGCCACCTCATGGCCCTTCTTCCCTCTCTCCACTAAAGCCCACTAAGGCCCATTAACTTCTCCGAGGGTTTCGGTAACCCCTCGGTACTCCAGAAAAATACCCGGATCACTCGGAACCATTCCGGCGTTCGAATATAACCTTACAATATATGAATCTTTACATATCGACCATTTTGAGACTCCTCATCATGTCTGTTGTAGCGACCAAACCTCAAACATTCTGATCTCTGTGCATCAGTGTCATCCCTGGATCGGTAATGTTGACACGCACAGTACTTGAGGATTTGTAACAGAGTAGCAATCACACACTTATTACATCGAATGTCTCAAAAGAGAACTTATTACAGTAAATATGGCTTAAGGCCATCTAAAACGATAACATCGGAAGGCTTGGAAGATAAAGTGAGTCCATCAACTCCAACGACATCACTAAGTGAAAGACCACGACCTAAGGCACCTTACTCGTCGTCTGAAAAGTCTGCAACATAATACGTTGCAGCCTGAAAATGGGTCAGCACATGGAATATGCTGGCAATGTAACACAAGAGAGTAATGAACATAGTAAAGCTATCACTACATGCATATATGGCTGGTGGAGGCTGTATGGTTAATAGGTTTTGCGAAAAGCCAATTTTCCCTACTGCAAAGGAATATATTTTATTTAACTACAAAGTTTGTTGAAAAACATTGAGAATGGTAAACCCCATCTCAATACCAATTAAAAGTAATTAATAACCCAATCAAATTATGTTTAAGAGTGATGAGATCCACATGATAATTCAAGAACTAGATACTCAAGATGTCCATAACCGGGGACACGGCTAACCATGATTAGTTTGTACACTCTGCAGAGGTTTGTGAACTTTTCCCCACAAGACTCGATCTCCTCCGTTGGATTTCTCGCACTACATGATGTTTGAGAAACGGATGACCGAGACATAGTCTTTCTGAAGAGGTCCCCTTAATTGATAGATAGGCCGATACACCTACAATCCCCTACATCTGCTAGCCCATCATGGAAAGGTTTCCCACAACTTACTCAACTATGCCAGAGCCCATAATGGCATGTGGCTGCACATGGAAGTTTCCAGCATGAATAATCTTATGTTCCCTTTGAGCCTGGGTGGCAGTCCATAGGAAAATCACATGGTACCCCGGGATTTCCAAAAAATACAGGCAATCACTGGGTTCCCCAGGTGCCTCAATCCACCCAGATGTGTATTAAAGTTGCCACCTTAAGTTAACCATTACTTAAGAACTCGCATCTGTCATGGATACACTCAAACCCAAACCACGTCTACAAGCATAGCAGCAATATAAGCAACGTAGAAGTAACTCCCAGGGTTTGATAATAAAACATGTGAATAGGTTCTACCTCATCTACTTCCCAACCCACAATTTATTCAGATCCTAACCATGCAATTGTTTGAGGGTTGATCTAATGCAATAAAAACCGGGTAGTAAAGAGGTATGATCAAAGTGTTACTTGCCTTGCTAATGATCCGTGAAACCTAGAGACTCATAGTAGCACGCTTCGCACTCTGGGTACTCTATCGCAATCAAACAAGCATACAATAAGCAATCAAGCAAGGGGCACGGGTAAAACTCAAATAAGAAGATCTAACCAGAAAGTTCAACTTAAGAACTCTGGTTTGCAAAAAGAATCAAATCAAACAAAGCAACGAAACTCAAACTGCAAAAGAAACAAGATTTGTTTACTAATTTGGACTGAAGTCAAATTTTATAGTAGCAAAAACTTGTTTAAGTTCATTAAACAGAAAGAGGGCTTCGAGAAGAAACTCTAGGCGCTTGAATCGCCTGATTCCAATAAACAAGCGAAAAGATAAACTAAAACGAAAATCGGATCAGAAATCGCGATCGAAAATAATCGCGAAAAATCCGAGAAAAAGAAAAACCGCCGAACAGGCTAGCGGACAAACATTCGCTATCTGCAGCTAAACGGTGAAAATCGTTCATTAAAACGAATGTCTGGACGAACGTCCGCTAAATAACTAAACCAAAAAAAGATCTAAAATAAAAAGCAGGATCTAGGGTTTCAAAAAAATGATCGGTTTTCTCGCGAAAACTGAGGCGGCGGCGGCTACCTCCGGCGGGGTCGGGCTGGACGGCGGCGGCGGCTGGCGGCTCCGGCAGGGTCGGGCGGCGGTGGGTGGTGGCGGGCGGCTCCGGTGGTGCGGCGTGGTGCGGTGGCGGCGGCGGAACGCGACGGCGGCGGCGGTGTCGCGGCGGCGGCGACTAGGGTTTGGGGCGCGGGTGGGCTGGCGGCGGCGGCTGGGCCTCGGGCGGCTCGGGCTGCGGCTTTTAAAGACCCCTGAGCGGAGGAATCCGGCTCGGGTATGGCCCGTCGGTCGGTTGACTTTTATTTAATTATTCCGCGAAGAAAAACAAACGAAAGAAATACTAAACGGACTCCAAAAATTTCGAAATAAATTTTCCTCGTCCTCTAAAAATATGACGGACAAGGTGAACATTTATTTGGGCCTAAAATGCAATTTTGAAAAACGCGTATTTTTCCTAATTGAGATAAAATAGCAATAAAACTCCAAATAAAAATCTTATTTGATTTTCATATTAAATCTCCAATATTTCTTTATTTTGAGGAAGTCATTTTATCCTCTCTCTTTTATTGTTATAAAAGAAAATATTCAAAGATAAAATAATAAAATCAAACGATCCTCTTTTCAAAATTTGTGAAAAACTCAAATATGAAAATAATGAAATCCCCAACTCTCTCCGTAGGTCCTTGAGTTGCGTAGAATTTCTAGGATCAAGCCAAAATGCAATAAAATATGATATGCAATGATGATCTAATGTATAACATTCCAAATTGAAAATGTGGGATGTTACAAACCTACCCCCCTTAAGATGAATCTCGCCCTCGAGATTTGGGTTGGCTAGAAAATAGGTGAGGGTGATCTTTCCGTAAGTCTTCCTCGCGTTCCCAGGTGGCTTCGTCTTCAGTATGGTGGCTCCACTGAACTTTACAGAACTTGGTAACTTTGCTGCGTGTAACTCGGCTGGCAAACTCGAGAATCTTGACTGGCTTCTCCTCGTAAGTCAAATCGCTATCCAACTGTATCGCTTCCAGTGGCACTGTATCTCTCAGAGAGATATCAGCCATCTTTGCGTGGCACTTCTTCAACTGGGAAACGTGGAACACATCGTGAACTCCTGACAACCCTTCAGGCAATTCCAACTTGTAAGCAACTTCTCCCATACGTTCCAAAACTGTGTATGGTCCCACAAAACGTGGTGCTAACTTTCCCTTAACTCCAAAGCGTTTAACTCCTCGAAGTGGAGATACATGAAGATACACTCTGTCCCCGACTTCGTAAACTGTCTCCTTGCATTTAGAATCCACATAACTCTTCTGCCTGGACTGGGCTACCTTGAGTCTATCGCGAATCAGTTTAACCTTCTCTTCTGACTCTTTAATCAAATCTGGTCCAAACAACTGTCGGTCTCCAACTTCATCCAGCAACAATGGTGTCCTGCACCTCCTTCCATACAATGCTTCGAAAGGGGCCATCTTGAAACTGGATTGGTAACTGTTGTTGTAAGAGAACTCTGCGTAAGGCAAATTATCGTCCCAACTAGATCCATAATCTAGTGCACAAGCTCTCAACATGTCCTCCAGAATCTGATTGGCTCTCTCAGTCCGTCCATCCGTCTGTGGGTGAAAAGCTGTCCTGAACTCTAGCCTGGTTCCCAAAGAATCATGCAACTGATTCCAAAACTTTGAGGTAAACTGGGTTCCTCTATCTGATACAACTGTCCTCGGAACTCCATGCAAACGTACGATCCTGGTCATGTATATCTTTGCCAACTTAGCACTGGTGTAAGTGGTCTTCACTGGGATAAAATGAGCCACTTTCGTCAAACGATTGACTACAACCCATATCGAGTCATAGCCTGAATGAGTCCTGGGTAATCCCGTGATAAAATCCATGCCTAGCTTATCCCACTTCCATTTGGGTATCGTCAATGGGTGTAGCAATCCTGCTGGCTTCTGATGCTCTACCTTCACTCTCTGACATACATCACAAACGGCTACATACTCCGCAATATCCTTCTTCATTCCGCTCCACCAGAAACTATCCTTCAAATCCAGATACATCTTGGCATTTCCTGGGTGAATCGAATATGGTGAATCATGGGCCTCCTGTAAAATCAGCTTCCTGATCTCCTGATCATTTGGCACATATACTCGGTCCTCAAACCATAAGGTATCGTGCTCATCCTCATGAAATCCTTTAGCCTTCCCTTTGGTCATCCTTTCCTTTATCTCGGCAATCTCCTTGTCCATCCTCTAAGCTTCTCTGATCTTATCCATCAAAGTAGATTGAATCTCCAAAGCTGCTACATAACCTCTCGGAACTATTTCCAAACATAGCTCACGAAGGTCTTCTTCTAAGTCCTTAGGTAACTCTCCGGTCATGAGTGTGTTGACATGACTCTTGCGGCACAACGCATCGGCTACTATGTTAGCCTTTCCGGGATGATAATGCAACTTCATATCATAATCCTTAATGAGTTCCAACCATCTCCTTTGTCTGAGATTCAAGTCCTTCTGCATGAAGATATACTTCAAACTCTTGTGATCCGTGTATACTTCACAATGGTTTCCAATGAGAAAATGTCTTCAAGTTATCAATGCATGTACTACGGCTGCTAACTCCAAATCATGCATGGCATAATTTAACTCATGGGGTTTAAGCTGTCGTGAGGCATATGAAACAACTCTTCCTTCCTGCATAAGCACTGCTCCAAGTCCTCGACGAGAAGCATCGCAATACACTTCATAATCCTTGCGTTGATCTGGCAGGATCAACACTGGTGATGTAACCAATCGTTTCTTCAACTCCTGAAAACTAGCCTCACATTCCTCAGTCCATTTGAACTTAGTGTCCTTCGTCAACAACTCAGTCATAGGCTTTGCAATCTTCGAGAAATTCTCAATGAACCTCCAGTAGTATCCTGTGAGTCCAAGAAAACTCCGAATTTCTCCAACTGATGTGTGTGCCTCCCAATTTGTCATAGTGACAACTTTGGTGGGGTCTACCGCTATTCCTTCTCCGGATATAACATGTCCAAGGAATCCAACTTCCTTCAACCAAAACTCGCACTTGCTGAACTTGGCGTATAGCTAATGTTCTCTGAGCTTCCCAAGTACCAAACGCAAATGCTCTTTATGCTCCTCTTCATTCTTAGAGTAGACTAGAATATCATCTATGAACACCACAACGAACTTATCCAAAAACTCCATAAACACCTTGTTCATCATGTTCATAAAATAGGCAGGTGTGTTAGTCAGGCCAAATGACATAACGGTATACTCATATAGCCCATACCTTGTGGTAAAAGTTGTCTTAGGTATATCCTACTCTCGAATCTTCAATTGGTGGTACCCTGATTGCAGATCGATCTTGGAAAACCCAGAGAGGAAACCGCTATCGGCTTAGGCAAATCGACAATATGCAAATCATGCATGGATGAAAAAGGCTTCGATATGAATGACAAAGATGCACCGGTATCAAAAAGAACTCTTGTAGGAATATCATTAACAGGAAGGTTACCCATGATCACTTCTGAAGAGTCCTCTGCCTGAGCTACATTCATCATGTTGACCTTTGCAGATTTGGGATTATGCTTGACCACTGCATTGCTGGCAAATCTCACAGGAGGAGGCAGAAGGCGCCTCTGGTTGAAGCATTTGTTTGCATAGTGACCCTTCTGCTGACACTTGTTGCACGTAACCTCTGAGAGCGGACGGTGATACGAAGCACTTGACCTTGGAGCATGAGACAAAGCTTTGTTTTGAAAGCCTGGGTTGGGCGGGTGGGAAGATCCATTGCCACCTTTGCTCTTCTGCTGATAAGGCTGACGGAACGGAGGAGGAGGAGGCAACCAGTACTTTTGCTACTTAGCTGCCACTTAAGTTGAAGAAGAAGAAGGAGTTGCATCCCTGACTCTCTTCTTAGAAGCATCGCACTTGAGCTGAGCAGCCTCTTGCTTTAGTGCCATGTTGTAGAATTCATCATACTTTTTTGGCTCAAAAAGAACAAGAGCTAGTTGCAGATCTTCTCTGAGGCCACCTCTGAATTGATAAATCATGATCTTCTCGTCAGGGACGTCTTGCTTGGTGAAGCGAGCGAGCCTCTGGTACAGGATGTTGTATTGGTAAACAGACAAGCTGCCTTGCTTCAGATTGCGGAACTCCTCACGCTTACTCTCAACAACACTCTGAGGAATGTGGTGAGCTTTGAAGTCTTGGCAGAAATCATCCCAGGTAATCACACGACCTCCTCTGGAATCTTTATATTGTTGATACCACTCAGCAGCTTGGTCTTTGGTTGGAACGAAGCAAACTTGACAAAGTCCTCAGGCCTGACATTGCTACACTCAAAATGTTTGCAGATATCCACGAGCCAATCGTCAGCGTCTGTGGCCTCGACACAGTTACTGAAAGACTACAGCTGGTTTGCGAGGAACTGGTTGAGGGTAGCAAACTAAACTTGATTGTTGCCATGGCCTTGATTTCCTTGGTTGCGCTCTTGCAAGAGTTGCAAAAGCATCTGCGTGTTGGCGTTGGTAGCAACCATCACAGCTTGTCATGCCTCCGAAGGTGGAGGTGGTGGCGGTGGTTCCGGATTCTGACGCGTTGGAGGAGCCGTCCTGAAGAGGGTGACATCCGTTAGCATCTTGAAAGACATATATTCAAGCTATATCAATGGGCCGAAATTGCAACATATAGCCTTAATATTCGAACAAGAATGAACGAAAGACTTCCAAAATAAATTATCACACTACCATAAATTGAGAAGCCACTTAGATAGAGGTAGATGAATAAAACAACAAGGTACGGATATGAACAAATAATTGGTAAGGATTACCCAATCACAAACCAAATATCTGCGGAAGAAATACTAGAGCTACAAGAATTCCCACCTATGAACCTCCCGAAACTTTCCGGTTCTGCAATCAGGTGTTGGGGATACAGGGGAAGCATAATATCTCACCCAAAACTAGCAAATCCTACATCCAGCTGTATCCATCCTTCAACACATAACCAAGAAACCTTCCGAAATCATTTACCTCAACCTTCGAAAAGCATCCGTTATACTAGTTATGGCAATACTCCCGAACTCCCGCCCCAGTACTGGGTGGCGTCGAGGTTATCTCACCAACAACTGCATAAAGGATATTTTCGATGTCGGCGAACTCAGGTATTCAAGAACTGCAACGATAAAATTGTGACGACAACACCTCGGACCTCAACTCCCTGGGACACTGCCACAACCCCTAAATGTCAGGAGGCACCAAGAACAATGTTCTCGTCACAAAACCATCGTAACAATTCCAAGATACCCGCGTGATCCTAAAAAAATTTAGTGAAATTTGAGAAGAGAAGAGTCAAAACTCTACGTCAGGATGCCTCACCAGAGCGACGAAGGGACTGAGGAGTAAAAAGAATCATACTCTCCGATATATATATAATCCTATAAGACTCAAAAACATCTTCCTAGACTCAACACGCCAGCGATTCGATCAAGCAGGGGGCTCCTAAGTCGAGGAAGGCTCTGATTACCAACTTGTAACACCCATGATGCGGCTATATCTCCCACGTGTCGGAGCATGACTTAGAGGCATAACTGCATTGTAGGCATGTCGCAAGAGGGGTAATCTTTACACATCCCATGTACTGAATAAGAAAGAGGTACAGGGTTGGCTTACAATCGCCACTTCACAGAATACATAAATATAGCATTACATCATCCAGAATACAATCAAGGTCCGACTACGGAACCAAAATAAAGACAACCACAAATGCATAAGATCCCCGATCGCCCCAACTGGGCTCCACTATCGATCGTCTGGAAAGGAAACGTAGTAACGTCCTGAATCCTCGTCGAACTCCCACTTGAGTTCGGTCGCATCCCCTGGAATGACATCGTCGGACCTGCATCTGGTTTTGGAAGTAAACTGTGAGTCACGGGGACTCAGCAATCTCGCACTCTCACGATCAAGACTATTTAAACTTAGGGGTAGGAAAAGGTAGTGAGGTGGAGCTGCAGCAAGAACTAGCATATATGGTGGTTAACATACGCAAATGAGAGCGAGAAGAGAAGGCAAAGCAAAGTCGAGAAGCTACAAAGATCAAGAAGTCATCCTAGAACTACTTACGTTCAAGCATAACACGAGACCGTGTTCTCTTCCCGGACTCTGCCGAAAAGAGACCATCACGGCTACACACGCGGTTGATTCTTTTTAATTTAAGTTAAGTGTCAGGTTTTCTACAACCGGATATTAACAAATTCCCATCTACCCATAACCGCGGGCACGACTTTCGAAAGTTCAAAACCCTGCAGGGGTGTCCCAACTTAGCCCATCACAAGCTCTCACGGTCAACGAAGGACATTCCTTCTCCCAGGACGACCCGATCAGACTCGGAATCCCGGTTACAAGACATTTCAACAATGGTAAAACAAGACCAGCAAAGCCACCCGAATGTGCCGACAAATCCCAATAGGAGCTGCACATATCTCGTTCTCAGGGCACACCAGATGGGCAAGACATCATGTTGGCATAGGCCCTGGTTGCCTAGGGGGCACCGAACATCGCCCAGTTTGGACCAACACTTAGAGAAGCACTAGCCCGGGGGGGTTAAAATAAAGATGACCCTTGAGTCCGCGAAACCCAAGGGAAAAAGGCTAGGTGGCAAATGGTAAAACCAAGGTTTGGCCCTACTGGAGGAGTTTTATTCTAGGCGAACTGTCAAGGGGTTCCCATTATAACCCAACCGCGTAAGGAACACAAAATCAAGGAACATAACACCGGTATGATGGAAACTAGGGCGGCAAGAGTGGAACAAAACACCAGGCATAAGGTCGAGCCTTCCACCCTTTACCAAGTATATAGGTGCATTAAAGTAAGCAAGATATAATAATGATATCCCAACAATAAACATGTTCCGACAAGGAACAAACTCCAATCTTCACCTGCAACTAGCAACGCTATAAGAGGGGCTGAGCAAAGCGGTAACATGGCCAAACAACGGTTTACTAGGACAAGGTGGGTTAGAGCCTTGACATGGCAATATGGGAGGCATGATACAACAAGTGATAGGTATCACGGCATAGGCATAGCAATAGAGTGAGCAACTAGCAAGCAAAGATAGAAGTGATTTCGAGGGTATGGTCATCTTGCCTACAAAGTTCCCCGAGTTGACGTAAGCTTGATCCTCATAAGCATACTCAACGGGTTCCTCGTAAGCGTACTCGTCTCCCAGCTCTACCCAAGGCAAGAACACTAGCAAGGGAAACACAATCAACCATGGTGCAATGCACAAGCAACATGATGCAAAACATGGCATGATATGCGGGATGTAATATGCAATGCATATGCGTGCTTCGGAAGGGAAAGATTGAACCAGGCCTCAACTTGGCAAACCAAGTGCGCTGCTGGAAAGATGAGTTTATCTCGGTCAAAAACAATATAAAGATCACCGGAATCGGATGCACGGTTTGCAAATGGCAAGCAGAACAATAATGGCACAAATCTGCGATTAACAGCACGATGCCATCTAGAATGCAACAAGAAACTAAGCTACTGCACTCCAACATAGCAACAAAGCACATCGCGCTGATCTACTCAAGATGCTTGACAAAATATGAACACTGAGATACGGCTAATTCACACAATAGCAGGTTCAAACAAGAATGGAAAAAGTGCAAAAGATATCAGCTTCACAGACTTAGTGAAAATAACAACATGTCAGGAATTAACATCAGGAAGCAATGTTTAGAGCAAGATATCAACATGCTACAGGAACATAACATAGCAACACAAGGCATGGTATGAATCTACTCCAAGCATATAACAAAAGTCCCTTAATGACCATAAGCCAGAAAGGATCAGAAGATAAGATGGCACCCATGTAAACATAGCAAGTTTCGTTAACACATTCAGACTTAGCAGAAAACTGGACATGGCAAATACAGAGTTACGAAGGCACGTTCGCGAGCTCGGTGCACTCACCACAAGGCATTACATGACACACCAAGCATACACCCAGCAAGAAGACATGATCAAGAAGCTAAACATGGCAAGAACAATCTCATAGCATTCATGGATCAACTACAACAACCTTGGCAAAATTGATTAACCCGTAAACAGTCTGCCAGGAACATTTTATAGCAAAAGTAGAGCAAGATTGAGTCATTCTAGGGTACTCCAAAATTGCAAACAAAGACATGGATGGATATAGCATAACCATATGCCCAAATCATCCTTACTGAACATGCTCAGAAGAGGCATGGATCACTCTGTAGCAACATGAATACATGGCATAAAAATAACATCAGGGAAATGACTTGGAAGAATTCTAAGTCCCTGAAATCAGCAACATCACGAGAGCTACTTTGCATGCATGAGCTAGTCACCACATTGATCAAAAAATACATGGCATACACCCCTGTAAAGATGGCATGGCATAGCCCAAAACACATGTAGAGCTCCTGCTCATATGCAGCACACATTAATCACGGCAAAAATGAAAAAGCTCATAATCTGATAAGAATTAGGAACTAACAGTTTACAACACTCTTGCAACAACATTTTAGGCATCAAGATGGACTCAAACAAGCATGGTGCAATTGAACATATAAAGGATGAGCCAGTGCACCCAACTAGCGGCCGTGGCCACGTCTCCTTTTATTCCCGAGCGCTCTCTTCCTCTCGCCTCCTCCTTCTCTTCCTCTTCCGCTCCCTCCGCGTAGCCCCTCCACCTCCCTCCTCCTTCGACGGCGCCTGGTCCAGATCGGGCTCAGGTCGTCGCCTGGTCCAGATTAGGCTCAGGTCGTCTCCATTGAGAGCAGGGGTGAACAGCGGGAAGCGGTGGGGAGAAGTGAGCGGCAGCCAACAGGGAGAGGCGGAGAGCCATGACATGGTGGACAGCGGGAAGCGGTGGGGAGAAGCGAGCGGCAGTCGACAGGGAGAGCCACGACGATGGCCGGCTTCAGCTGCCACTTCCTCCCCTCGTCGGCGCCGCGAGGCCACTGAGCCCACGCCCGAGCTTCCCGTCCGTGAGCAATCGCTTCGCCCACCGGCCGTCCCCATCCGTGTGCTTCTTCTCGGGACGTCGATGCCACGGAGCTCGTCAAGGTGCTCTCTCGTCCCTCTTCACCTCCTCCACGCATCTGTCTCTATTCGATTTGGTCCTCTGATTCAGATTTCTCACACAAGCGGATGGTTGTTGTCCTCTGTTCGTGTTCGCGCTCGTGCAGCTCCCTCTCTGCCGCTACAGGAGGATTGGATTGGATTGGTTTGTACTTGCTCTATTATCTATTTGAGAATCTGAGATGCGGCCCTCCAAATCTTCGGCCCCAGAAGGAGGATTTGAGAGTGGAGAAGGGTCACCTGAATGTGATTTGGAGGAAGGAGTTGTCCAGGAATCAAAATGTTATTATTTTACTATTCTGCAGGGGAGAATCTAAAGATTATTTGTTTCTTTTTATGCCTGCAGATCGTGTTTAGTGTTTGGGATTCACACCCTGCATTGATAAGGTCTGAATTTAACATCCACTTTTAACACTGGGTTCCTCAAGTGTTTCAGTTTGTACTTTGCCGACGTACAATCTATTCGCCACATTTTCTAGCACACTTATTCCAACTGAAGTCAGCTCCTGCTTGCACTTCTCCACTGAGTGAATGCTAATAGTTCTAAAAAGATAAACCACCCATAGAATTGGTTCTAATTAGATCCTCTGAAAGATGCAAGTAGCTAGAGTACCTTAGTCCATAGGAGTCCTGGAATTGGTTCAGAAGTTCTTGAGTAAATTGGATCAGTGAGAATATTAATTGAGTCGCTGCTCAAGAAACAAATTAGAATAACGACAATGTAGCTAATACCATTTGTCCCTGCATGATGTATTTTGATCTCAAATGCATTTATATGGCTTGATTTTTGCAGAGATCTTGTCACCTGCGCCCTTGTTTGGTCGTACATAAAATTGTCATCTTGCTTTAAATTCAAGTGGTCAGGTCTTTGATAGTACGCATGGCTGAACCCACCTTTTGTTGAATTTGGGAACCATCTAATATAGCTATTTTTTAAGAAGGAGCTTGAACAGATCTCAGTATATGTTAATTTTGTAGAAAAAGGAGCCTGACTGACTAGGTAATTCCCAACGAACTGAAGCAGCTAAGCTTGCAGGCATGTGTAGGCATGTGAACTATAAACAGAACCAAGTTCTGCATATATTGTATTTGCAGAAAATGTTTTTGGCCTGTACGGTTCTAACAAATTTGAGGTGATAAATTCTGAACACTAAAAGAATTGGTTTTGTAGGACCAGTTTTCTTGTATGACCTTGCACTACTGTATTGATTTTCTTGTACTTGCATGGTCGGACTAATAATCAGCAAAGTACATTACTAATTCAATAGGACTAATTTATTTGAACTAAAGCCTTAGTATGTATGTTCATAATATGTGCAGATCACCACATGTAGACTATTCATTCCTTGCCAAACCGCACATGCTAGCTAATGTTTGAAGATGACGTTGTAAAAAATGCATAAGCTAGGGATGCCATGGTGATGCTGCTGGTCGAGAAGTACGCATGTACTTCCTCCAGCCCATAATTTCAATTTTATCTTGTTGAATGGCAAATTTATGCTTGGCTAGGTTCGGATTCTGGCGTTTAGTGCATCCGCACTAAACTGATTGCTGGATTTGGTAGGGGGTGATATCATTTCGTTCATGGGTGAACCTGAACACTGATGTAGCTTCCCAGATTCCTCTACGCTCCAGTCATTCATATATTTTGTGATGCCTTAGTTCTATCTTCAGGAATAAATTTAGCATCAACACGGTGATTTGAGAATGCAAACAAGCACAATAGGATCTTCCATGTCAATTGGTATATTTATCTCTCTCCTTTTAGATTCCCTGCTAAATGAAATTTCCAATGACGCTTGATTATGGTACATGCTAAAGAATTAGTGGTGGCATTTGGTTATTTTGTACAGTACTTCTGAACACTAAAAGAATTAGCTTATTCAATTTCTTCCATTGTTGTGCCCGCCACTGATGTTCTCTATGGTTCCCTTGGTTGCAGTTCCCTCCTTACCTGCCAATGCTTCCTCCTGCCTTGCCTGCGTGTGTCCTCACCTTTGTTCATCAATTCGTGTGCAGGTATGGATTGGTGATGTTTTTGACGCCCATAGATCCATTACCTCGTGCATGTGTATTTTGTGTGCCAGTTTACCAGTTAGTGAGTGATAATGTCCGTATGAATGTTTCATCGTTTAGCAAGTGATCGGCAACAGGCATCTCTTACTTTTGGATTGAAGTGCAGATCTTGCTAAAGAGTTGACCATGGAGTCATTTATGTATTCTTATGCCCCAATGCTTCATTAAGTATTCTTATTATGCAATATAAAATTATTTCTTACCGTCTTCTATTGTTTCCTCTGTTTTTCTCAGTTATTCAGAGAACCCCACATGTTACATGAATTCTAGACTACTTTCCTAGAGGTAGTTGTTAGAATCATCTTCTTGAATTTGCCTGCTTAGCATCTAATATTTCACACTCGCCAATTGTAATATCTCATGCTTGCCAATTTTTAGAATCAGGTTCTTGAGTTTGCTTGCTTAACAGTGTCCCTGTGCAATTGCTCACCAACCTCACCAATTGTGAGTTTGTCCCACGTAGTGGAGTTTCTGTGAGTTTTTATAGTCTATAAATTCTTGGAAGTTCTCTTGTTGCTGCTATAATGTGGGTGTGTTCGGCTTCCTTCTTCATTTAAGGTGAATCCTTGCTTCCAGGTTGGCCTATGAAATGATGTAGTTTCTGCTGGAAAATAAGTTGTTATGCAATTATAGTTAGGTTGCCAATTTTCCTTCATAACTGCATTTAATGGTGGCTGTTATGCTCACTTTGCTCAAAGAAAGGTTGTCTAGCCAAGCTACTTTGTGATTTAAGAAATAGGCTGACACCAAATCAGTAATCCCCGACTTCTGCTTTGTTGGCCGAAATTTACTAATTTTGTTTTTCTTGTTATCTTTAGCCATTCCAAAACATTTATCTGGTTCTGTAGAATTACAGACCATAGAATTATAGCTGGCCATATTTTTGAATGCGTGAACCTCACATAGATATCATGCTAATGTAGTTTGACGGACGTTGTAAAACCAATGGATAGGCATCGTCTTCTACTAAGGCTCCTTTCACCCTTCTTTAGAACCCAACAAGCATTCATCAAAAAATTAAAGATCTTGGTTGGTGATTCGTTTCAATGGCCGGTATAGTAAGGCTACATTAATTATCATATTATTTTTCATTTCTTTTTTGCTTGCCCTTGTTTCACAACCTAATACTGATTGATCAGGTACATTGCAATGAGTGCTTACTTATGTTTTGTCTCCTGTTATTTTTTGATTCCAGTCTTCATACTTTCAGACACCTTTGATAATATAGGAAGAAGAAAGTATTCGCTCCAGACGAAGATGTCTAGCTTTCTTGTGTGCTATAACATTAATCAGTGCATCGGGCCCAACATTTTCTATCATTGGAACCTTGATGATTTATATCATTTGAACATAATCTAACCCCTCTGATTTTTGTCAGTACATGATTGTACACCTCCTATGCCCGCTTAATTGTGTGTTCATTTTGTTAATCAAGAAGCATCTGATTTTATGGATGGGTACGCTAAAAACATCTGTGCATAGCGTAATGCTCCAGCATGACCGCTTCATGTGTTGCCTCGAGTCGCGCAGCCACTACGCTCCCGCCGAGGCGGAGGCAGCTGCCACTCTCGACGCCCTCCGTTGCACGCTCTCGCCGGCGGCATTTGCAAAGCCTTGTCACCGCGCTGCAAGTGTTGCCCCCCTCCTCCCCAAGGGCAAGGTGAAGAAAGGTGCCTGTGTGGTTCTTCTGCAGCTCACAGCGAGGATTGTTGTGTCCAACCTGCACAATAATGCCAAGAAGTCCTTGGAGACGTAAGCCACGACGCATGTTTCTGCCATGATTTCCTTCAGTTGGTTTTCGTGGATTTAGGTGTTGAAAAATTATGGGATGTAGATGCAGGATTAAGGACATGTACCTGCACTACAACGAGAGATCTAGGTTGCTTCTTTGTGGCTTCCAAACTTGAAATTTTTGTTTGGAAGTTAGTTTAGTTTTTTGTTGTGGATTCACATCTTCTCACATGTACCATCCTCTTAGACCTTTAGATTTCCAAAAAAACTAAATGAAGATATGGTGGTATGGTCTCAATAGTACAACTTAAAGCCTTGCATTCTTTATATTTTCTCTGAAATTTGGTCTTGAAGAATCATGTATCTATGTTAGATCCGGTGAGAAAGGCGGCTTCCAAGCAAAGGATGGGGGAGTGTTGGCCACATTTGGTTTTTGACTTGGGTGTATAAATATTCTCACAATACTTGGCTCCCTCTCGGCCTTTGCACCATTGGCGCAATGAGTCATCTAGTGGAATGAAATGAAGAGGACATCCTAACGAACAATTCGATATATCACACGCCCAAAATGGAGCTACCATGACAGAGTTATGATGCGATGAACATGGCTAGAAAATATTAGGGACTTTGGAAAAAACGAGTCAACCTAGGGTTTACTGTAGCTGGATCTGGATCTGGACGGCATGCGAATCGAGGATCGCTGGAGATGGACAAGGACGGCGGCCGGCGAGGTCGGGGTCGCCGGATCCGGCCCTCCCGCGGCTGGATCTGGCCGGAGGTGGAGGAGGAAGGCGCGGGGCGGCGGCCGGAGTTGCGGGCGGCGGCAGTGGCGATCCGCAGCGGCGGCGTGGCGAGTAGGAGGCGCGGGCGGACGTGATGGCGGCGCAATGGCGGAGCTCTCCGGCGATGCGCCGGCGACGAAGGCG
>NC_041382.1:132819905-132826528 GCF_002162155.2 Triticum dicoccoides | reverse complement strand
GGGCCCGGCGGGCCGCGGCGGTGTGAGGCGGCGTGGGGACAGGTGGCGGCGTGTGATTGGCGGAGGGGCGGTGCGATTTTCGTCCGGTGCGGACCGGACGTGTCCGGCGGCGGCGGGGATGGATCTAGGGTTTTTGGACCGCGAATTGGACGGGGAGAGCACATATTTATAGGTAGAGGGAGCTAGGAGAGTCCAAATGAGGTGCGGTTTTCGGCCACGCGATCATGATCGAACGACCGAGAGGATGGAGGGGGTTTGGATGGGTTTTGGGCCACTTTGCAGAGGTGTTGGGATGCAACACACACGAGGCCTTTACGGTTCCTCGGTTAACCGTTAGAGTATCAAACGGACTCCAAATGCCACGAAACTTGACAGGCGGTCTACCGGTGGTATACCAAGGCCGCTTGTCAAGTCTCGGTCCAATCCGAGAACGTTTAACACTCGCACATGAAAAGAGGCAAAAGGGGTGCACCGGAGGACGTAGGAGTGCCGGAATGCAAAACGGACAACGGGGAAAATGCTCGGATGCATGAGACAAACACATATGAAAATGCGATGCACATGATGACATGATATGAAATGCATGAGATGAACAAAATGCAAAACAAAGACAAAACCCAACCACGAGGGAATATCATAACTTAGAGCCGAAAATGGCAAGAGTTGGAATACAAATATGGCAAGTTACATACAGGGCACTACACCACTCCACCACTACGAAAGGATCTCGTCCCGAGATCTAGGACTGGAAAACTCCGGAAATTCGGAACAGAGGTGGTCCTCGCGTTCCCAGGTGGCTTCTCGGTCGGAATGATGTGACCACTTCACTTTCAGGAATTTGATAGACTTGTTGCGAGTCTTGCGCTCAGTTTCTTCAAGAATAGCAACGGGACGCTCATGATAAGACAAGTCTTCTTGGAGATCAATCTCTTTGAAGTTGATGGTGCGGTCAGGAGTCTTGAAACACTTGCGAAGCTGAGACACGTGAAACACATCGTGCACATTTGCAAAGTTGGATGGAAGCTCAAGTTGATAGGTGAGATCGCCTATTTTGCCAATGATCTTGAAAGGACCCACGTATCTAGGGGCAAGCTTCCCTTTGATATCGAAGCGACGAGTACCTTTCATTGGAGAGACACGGAGGTAGACATGGTCTCCGATCTCGAAAGCCAAGTCAAAATGCTTGCTATCATAGTAACTCTTCTGGCGCGATTGCGCGGCTTTGAGATTTTCATGAATGACTTTGCACATTTCTTCAGCCTCTGTGATCAAGTCATTTCCAAGAAGTTGGCGTTCACCAGTCTCTGACCAATTAAGAGGAGTACGGCACTTTCTGCCATAGAGAATCTCGAATGGGGCCTTGCCCGAACTCGCTTGGAAGCTGTTGTTGTAGGAGAACTCGGCATCTGGAAGACAATCTTCCCACTTCATACCGAAGGAAATGACACAGGCCCTGAGCATATCTTCAAGAATTTGATTGACTCACTCGACTTGTCCACTAGTTTGAGGATGAAAGGCAGTGTTGAACCGAATGTTGGTACCCATGGCCTTCTGGAAGGAATCCCAAAACTTAGAGGTAAAGATGCTTCCACGATCTGAAGATGTCAACTGCGGAATGCCGTGCAGAGAGACAATCCTGGAGGTATATAGCTCTGCCAACTGAGCTGCTGTGATAGATTCTTTTATAGGAAGAAAATGAGCCACTTTAGTAAGCTTGCCGATGACGACGAAGATAGCATCATTGCCACGCTTGGACTTGGGAAATCCAGTCATGAAGTCCATCTCAATATGGTCAAACTTCCATTCTGGGATGGCAAGAGGTTGGAGGAGACCAGCTGGCCGTTGGTGTTCTGCTTTCACTCTTCTGCAGACATCACATTCATTCACGAACTGAGCAATCTCTCACTTCATTCGATTCCACCAATACGACTACTTGAGGTCATGGTACATATTTTTACTTCCAGGATGAATAGATAAGAGTGAATTGTGAGCCTCGTTCATAATGACTTTACGAGGGTCACCCTTAGGAACAACAATGTGATCCTCGAAGAATAGAGTATCTTTGTCATCAAGGCGATAGCACTTGTACTTGGGTTGGCTCTTGGCAATCCCAATCTTCACCTTCTTCACCATGGCATCAAGAAGTTGAGCCTCACGAATCCGATTTTCCAAAGTAGGAGAGACTTGGAGGTTGGCAAGAAATCCTTGAGGAACAACTTGGAGATTAAGTTTGCGGAAAGCTTCACAAATATCCGATTGGAAGGGCTTGAGAATCAAACTGTTGCAGTAAGCCTTCCTGCCTAAAGCGTCAACAATGACATTGGCCTTGCCTGGAGTATATTCAATACGCGGATTATACTCTTGAATCATTTTGACCCAATGAGTCTGCCTGAGGTTGAGGTTGGGCTGAGTGAAGATGTACTTGAGGCTCTTATGATCAGTGAAGATGTCCACTTTCCTTCCCAATAAGAGATGTCTCCATGTTTAAAGAGCATGGACAACTGCCGCCAACTCCAGGTCATGAGTGGGATGGTTCTTTTCGTTGGGCTTCAACTGGTGAGAGGTATATGCCACAACTTTCTTCTCTTGCATTAACACAGCGCCGAGACCTTGAAGGGAAGCATCACAGAAAACCTTGGATGGTTTGGATTTATCAGGAGGAGTCAGAACTGGAGCTGTGACTAACTTCTCTTTGAGGGTGTTGAAAGCAATGTCACATTCAGGCATCCAGACATACTTCACATGCTTCTGGAGGAGGTTGGAAAGAGGCTTCGCGATCTTTGAGAAATTCTCAATGAATCTTCAACAATAGCTTGAGAGCCCAAGAAAGCTGCGGAGCTGCTTCACATTCTGAGGTGGTTCCCAATTCACAATTGCAGACACCTTCTTAGGATTAACAGCTATGCCCTTGGCAGAGATGATATGCCCAATGTAGAGAACCTCATCGAGCCAAAACTCGCACTTTGAAAACTTCGCATAGAACTAATGTTCTCTGAGTTTGTCCAGCACTAATCTCAAATTCTTGGCATGATCCTCTTTGTTCTTGGAAGAGACCAAAATGTCATCAAGATAGACCAAGATGAAGTCATTTGTGTAGGGGTTGAAGATGAAGTTCATCATGCGAGAGAACGTTGGAGGAGCATTGACAAGGCCGAAAGACATGACACTGTATTCATAAGAACCTGTAACACCCATGATGCGGCTATATCTCCCGCGTGTCGAAGCACGACTTAGAGGCATAACCGCATTGTAGGCATGTCGCAAGAGGGGTAATTTTTACACATCCCATGTACTGAATAAGAAAGAGGATAAAGAGTTCGCTTACAATCGCCACTTCACACAATACAAGAATATAGCATTACATCATCCAGGTACAATCAAGGTCCGACTATGGAACCAAAATAAAGGAAGACTACCCCTAATGCAAAAGATCCCCGGTCGCCCCGACTGGGCTCCACTACTGATCAACTGGAAACGAAACAACACAATGAACACGATCTTCATCGAGCTCCTCCTTGAGCTAGGTTGCGTCACCTGCATGGGTATCAACGGCACCTGCAACTGGTTTTGGAAGTAAATTGTGAGTCACGGGGACTCAGCAATCTCACACCCTCGTGATCAAGACTATTTAAGCTTATGGGTAGGTAAAAGGTATGTGAGGTGGAGCTGCAGCAAGCACTAACATATATGGTGGCTAACTTACGCAAATGAGAGCGAGAAGAGAAGGCAAGGAACGGCCGTGAACTAGAAGTGATCAAGAAGTGATCCTGAAACTACTTACGTTCAAGCATAACTCCAACACCGTGTTCACTTCCCGGACCCCGCCGAGAAGAGACCATCACGGCTACACACGCGGTTGATGCATTTTAATTAAGTTAAGTGTCAAGTTCTCTACAACCGAACATTAACAAATTCCCATCTGCCCATAACCGCGGGCACGGCTTTCGAAAGTTCAAAACCCTGCAGGGGTGTCCCAACTTAGCCCATCACAAGCTCTCATGGTCAACGAATGATATTCCTTCTCCCAGGAAGACCTGGTCACACTCGGAATCCCGGTTACAAGACATTTCAACAATGGTAAAACAAGACCAGCAAAGCCGCCCGAATGTGCCAACAAATCCTGATAGGAGCTGCACATATCTCGTTCTCAGGGCACACCGGATGAGCAATCCGTACAACTAAAACCAATCCTCAAGTTTCCCTAAGGTGGCACTGCAAGGGGCTCTAGTTTGGACCAACACTCAGAGGAGCACTGGCCCAGGGGGGTTAAAATAAAGATGACTCTCGGGCTCCGGAAACCCAAGGGAAAAATGCTAGGTTGTTAGTGCAAATGTAAAACCAAGGTTGGGCCTTGCTGGAGGATTTTTATTCAAAGCAAACTGTCAAGTGGTTCCCATTATAACCCGACCATGTAAGGAACACAAAATCAAGGAACATAACACCGGTATGACGGAAACTAGGGCGGCAAGAGTGGAACAAAACACCAGGCATAAGGCCGAGCCTTCCACCCTTTACCAAGTATATAGATGCATTAATTAATTAAGAGATATTGTGATATCCCAACAAATCCATGTTCCAAACATGGAACAAACTCCATCTTCACCTGCAACTAGCAACGCTATCAGAGGGGCTGAGCAAAGCGGTAACATAGCCAAACAATGGTTTGCTAGGACAAGGTGGGTTAAAGGCTTGACATGGCAATATGGGAGGCATGATATAGCAAGTGGTAGGTATCGCAACATAGCAAAAGAGCGAGCAACTAGCAAGCAAAGATAGAAGTGATTTCGAGGGTATGGTCATCTTGCCTGCAAAGTTCTCCGAGAAGACGAAAGTTGATCCTCATAAGCGTACTCAACAGGTTCCTCGAACACGAACTTGTCTCCCGGCTCTACCCAAAGCAAGAACACAAGAAAATGAAAGAACAATCAACCACGGTGCAATGCGCAAGCAACATGATGCAAAACAATTCATGATATGCGGGAAGTGATATGCAATGCATATGCGTGCTCCGGAAGGAAACGATTGAACCAGGCCTCAGCTTGGCAAACCAAGTTTGCCGTTGGAAATATAAGTTGATTTCGGTCGAAATCGATATAAAGATCACCGGAATCGGATGCACGGTTTGCAAATGGCAAGCAAAACAATAATGGCACCAATCTGCGATTAACATCACGATGCCATCTAAATGCATCAAGAAAAATAAGCTACTGCACTCTAACATAGCAACAAAGCACATGGCAGTGATCCACTCAAGATGCTTGACAAAATATGAACACTGAGCTATGGCTAAATCACACAATAGCAGGTACAAACAAGCATGGCAAAAGAGCGAAAGATATTAGGTTCACGGACTTAGTGAAAATAACATGTCAGGAATTAACATCAGGAAGCAATGTTTAGAGCAAGATAACAACATGCTACAGGAACATATCATGGCAAAGCAAGGCATGGCATGAATCTACTCAAAGCATATAACAAAGTCCCTTACTGACCATAAGCCAAAAGGGATCAGAAAATGTAATGGCACCCATGTAAACATAGCAAGTTTCATTAACAGATTCAGACTTAGCAGAAAACTGGACATGGCAGAAACAGAATTACGAAGGCATGTTTGCGAGCTCGATGCAATCCACACAAGGCATTGCATGACAAACTAAGCATACTACCAACAAGAAGACATGGTCAATAAGCTAAACATGGAAATAACAATCTCATAGCATGCATGGATCAACTACAACAACCTCGGCAAAATTGATTAACACGTAAACAATCTGCCAGGAACATTTTATAGCAAAAGTAGAGCAAGATTGAGTCATGCTCGGGCACTCCATAATTGCAAACAAATACATGGATGGATAGAGCATAACAATATCTCAAAATCAACCTTGCTGAACATGCTAAAAAGAGGCATGGATCACTCTGTAGCAACCATAATACATGGCATAAAAATATCATCAGGGAAATGACTTAGAAGAATTCTAAGTCCCTGAAATCAGCAACACCACGAGAGCTACTTTGCATGCTTGTGCTATCCACCACAATGATCACAAAAATGCATGGCATACACCCATGTAAAGATGGTATGGCATATAACAGAACACGTGTAGAGCTCATACTCATATGCAACACACATTAATCATGGTAAAAATGACAAATGTCCATAATCTGTTAAGGAACAGAAACTAACATCACATAGCACTCTTGCAACAGCATTTAGGGTATCAAGATGGACTCAAACAAGCATGATGCAATGGAATGAAATGAAGAGGACATCGAGACGAACAATTTGGTATATCGCACGCACAAAACGGAGCAACGGATGCGGAGTTATGGCATGATGAACATGGGCACATGAATCTGGAAACTTCGGGGACTTAGTGGAATTTTACCTCCGCGAAAGTCAACGCGGGACGGAGAGAAGCGGGACGAAGAGATCCGGGATCGGGGCGCCGTGCTTGGTTCGTTGAAGTGGTGGATCTGATCCACCCGCGATGGATCCGGCCGGTGCGGGCTCCGGGGAGGAGGGCGGCGAACTCCGGCGATGGCCGGCGACGAGGACGCGGTGGCGCGACGAGGAGCATGGCGGGGCCGAGCGGCGCGCTGGAGGAGGAGGCAGCGCGCGG
>NC_041382.1:132813926-132819618 GCF_002162155.2 Triticum dicoccoides | reverse complement strand
AGGAGAGAGAGGAGACCCGCGAGGTGGCGTGGCGGCGACGGGTTGGAGGAGAGAGGCGGCGGAGCGACGTGGCGGCCTCTCATAGGCCAGAGCGACGTGTCCGGCAGACATGTCCGGCGCGGATGGACATGTCCGGAGCAGATGGACATGTCCGGCGGTGCGAGGAGGAAGACTGCTAGGGTTCATCCGCGAATTTTCGGGGGAGACAAATATATATATATATATATATATATATATATATATATATATATATGTATAGAGAGAGAGAGAGAGAGAGAGAGAGAGAGAGGGAGCTAGGAGAGTCCAAATGAGGTGCGGTTTTCGGCCACGCGATCGTGATCGAATGACCGAGAGGATGGAGGGGGTTTGGATGGGTTTTGGGCCACTTTGGAGAGGTTTTGGGCTGCAACACAGATGAGGCCTTTACAGTTCCTCGATTAACCGTTGGAGTATCAAACGGACTCCAAATGGCACGAAACTTGACAGGCGGTCTACTAGTGGTAGGCCAAAGCCGCTTTGCAAATCTCGGTCCAATCCGAGAACGTTTAACACCCGCACACGAAAAGAGACAATAGGGGACGCAGGAGGACATAGGAGTGCCGGAATGCAAAACGGACAACGGGGAAAAAGCTCGAATGCATGAGACGAACATGTGTGTAAATGCGATGCACATGATGACATGATATGAAATGCATGACACGCAAACAAATGACAAGGCAACAACAACGAATAACTGGAAGACACCTGGCGCAATGGTCTCGGGGCGTTACAGAACCATAGCTTGTTCTGAATGTTGTCTTGGGGATATCTTGTTCACGAATGCGAATCTGATGATAGCCCATACGAAGGTCAAGCTTGGAGAATACTTGAGCACCTTTGAGTTGTTCGAAGAGCTCATTGATATTGGGAAGTGGGTACTTGTTCTTTATGGTCTTCTTGTTCAATAGGCGGTAGTCGACACAAAGTCGGTCCGTGCCATCCTTCTTTTTGACAAAAAAGAACACCATAACCCCAAGGAGAAGAACTTGGTCGGATCATACCCATACGCTCTTGTATATCGAGTTGTTTCTTCAGCTCCTTCAACTCTTCTGGTCCAAGCTTGTAAGGACATTTGCAAACATGTTCCGTGCCAGGCTCAAGATCAATGAAGAATTCAATTGGCCGGTGAGGAGGCATTCCTGCAAGCTCTTCTGGAAAGACGTCTTGATATTCACAAACGACTGGAATCTGAGAGATGGCATTCAACTCGCCCTTCTCATTGAGAGAAAATAGTCGAATGTTATCGTCACGAGCGGCAAAGATGATCACATTCTCAGACGAGTGTGTCAATTGAATCTGCCTGGCAGCACAATCAAGCTGAGCCTTGTGCTTAGAAAGCCAGTCCATGCTGAGAATTAAATCAATATCCAAGTTACCGATAACTATTGGAGAGGACAGAAATTTATAATCTCCCATCTTGATAGAAACATCCAGAGCCATCATTTTGGTGTTCATGAACAAACCCGGAGAGGAAACCGCTATCGGCTTAGGCAAATCGACAGTATGCAAATCGTGCATGGATGCAAAAGGCTTCGATATGAATGACAAAGATGCACCAGTATCAAAAAGAACTCTTGCAGGAATATCATTAACAGGAAGGTTACCCATGATCACTTCTGAAGAGTCCTTTGTGTGAGCTGCGTTCATCATGTTGACCTTTGCAGACTTGGCATTATGCTTGACCACTGCATTGCTGGCAGATCTCACAGGAGGAGGAGGCGGAAGGCGCCTCTGGTTGAAGCATTTGTTTGCATAGTGACCCTTCTACTAACACTTGTTGCACGTAACCTCTGAGAGCGGACAGTGATACGGAGCACTTGACCTTGGAGCATGAGACGAAGCTTTATTCTGAAAGCCTGGGTTGGGTGGGTGGGAAGATCCATTGCCACCTTTGCTCTTCTGCTGATAAGGCTGATGGAACGGAGGAGGCAACCAGTACTTTTGCTGCTTAGCTGCCACTTGAGTTGAAGAAGAAGAAGAAGGAGTTGCATCCCTCACTCTCTTCTTAGAAGCATCGCACTTGAGCTGAGCAGCCTCTTGCTTTAGCATCATGTCGTAGAATTCATCATACTTTTTCGGCTCAAAAAGCACAAGAGCTAGTTGCAGATCTTCTCTGAGGCCACCTCTGAATTGATAAATCATGCTCTTCTCGTCAGGGACGTCTTGCTTGGCGAAGCGAGCGAGCCTCTTGTAACGCCCTCGATGCGGCTATGTCTCCCACATGTCGAAGCACGACTTAGAGGCATAACCGCATTGAAAGCAATGTCGCAAGTGAGGTAATCTTCACACAACCCATGTAATACATAAGGGAAAAGATACATAGTTGGCTTACAATCGCCACTTCACGCAATTACATGAATAAGGCATTACATCAACCAGATACAATCAAGGTCCGACTACGAAACCAAAATAAAAGAAGACTACCCCAAATGCTACACAGATCCTCGATCGTCCCGACTGGGCTCCACTACTAATCAACTGGAACGAAACGGCACAAAGGACAAGATCTTCATCGAGATCCTCCTTGAGCTTGGTTGCGTCACCTGCTTGGTAACATCGGCACCTGCAAACTGGTTTTGGAAGTATCTGTGAGTCACGGGGACTCAACAATCTCACACCCTCGCGATCAAGACTATTTAAGCCTATAGGACGGGTAAAAGGTATGATGTGGAGCTGCAGCAAGCGACTAGCATATATGGTGGCTAACATACGCAAATGAGAGCGAGAAGAGAAGGCAAAAGCACGGTCGAACAACTATGATCAATAAGTGATCCTAGAACAACCTACGTCAAGCATTACTCCAACACCGTGTTCACTTCCTGGACCCCGCCGAGAAGAGACCATCACGGTTACACACGCGGTTGATGTATTTTAATTAAGGTCAACTTTAGGTTTTGTGCAACCGGACATTAACAAATTCCCATCAGCCCATAACCACGGGCACGGCTTTTGAAAGTTCAATCCCTGCAGGGGTGTCCCAACTTAGCCCATCACAAGCTCTCACGGTCAACGAAGGATATTCCTTCTAGCGGGAAGACCCGATCAGACTCGGAATCCCGGTTACAAGACATTATGACAGGTAAAACAAGACCAGCAAAGCCGCCTGATGCGCCGACAAATCCCGATAGGAGCTGCACATATCTCGTTCTCAGGGCACACCGGATAGGTCAAGCTACGAGTAAAACCAATCCTCGAGTTTCCCCGAGGTGGCCCCGCAGGCTGCCCGTTTCGGACCAACACTCAGAGGAGCACTGGCCCGAGGGGGTTAAAAATAAAGATGACCCTCGGGCTCGCGAAAACCCAAGGGAAGGTTATAGGTTGTTAGTGCAAATGGTAAAACCAAGGTTGGGCCTTGCTGGAGGAGTTTTATTCAAGGCGAACTGTCAAGGGGTTCCCATTATAACCCAACCGCATAAGGAACGGAAAATCCGGGAACATGACACCAATATGACGGAAACTAGGGCGGCAAGAGTGGAACAAAACACCAGGCATAAGCCGAGCCTTTCACCCTTTACCAAGTATATAGATGCATTAATTAAATAAGAGGTATTGTGATATCCCAACAAGTAAACATGTTCCAACAAGGAACAACATCTCCATGTTCCAACAAGGAACAAACTTCAATCTTCACCTGCAACTAACAACGCTATAAGAGGGGCTGAGCAAAGCGGTAACATAGCCAAACAACGGTTTGCTAGGACAAGGTGGGTTAGAGGCTTGGTTCAACAATATGGGAGGCATGATAAGCAAGTGGTAGGTATCGCAGCATAGGCATAGCAAAAGAGCGAGAAACTAGCAAGCGAAGATAGAAGTGATTTCGAGGGTATGGTCATCTTGCCTGAAATCCCGCAAGGAAGAAGAACGAGTCCATGAAGAAGACAAACGGACGTAGTCGAATGGGTCCTCACAAACGCGACGTATCGAAACCAACCCGAAGAAGCAATACCGGAAAGAAGCACACAACAAAGTGAACAAACATCACATAAGCATGGCACGATGCGCAAACAAGTATGATGCATGTCCGGCTTAATGAAGCATGGCATGGCAAAATGCACAAACAACCCTACAAATTAAGTGGAACTCAACATGCAACTCCGTTGCATATTGACAAAACACCACGACAAGTTATTTAGTTCGATCTCATTTATGTACCCAACAATATTAAATGTTGATTAACATGGCAAGGGGTTAAGGCAAAAGAAAACTACCTATCTAGGCAAGTTTAAATGAGGCCGGAACAACAAACAACAAGTCCGGAAAAACCTCATATGCATATATTAGGTTTGGTACTGTTCTGCCCTAAACACAATTTTAGAGTTATTAAACATGCCAAACAAGTACACCATGATAATCTATGCATTTTTCTACCCCATTTACATATAAAGTTTATTAAAATCTGAGTTACGGTTATTTAGTTGTGAAATAAATCATTTTAGCATGATATAGAGCAAAACAAGTTCAAACAGCAATTTAACCAACTCAAACATGCATGGCAGTTGGATATTGTGAAACTAGACAAGATTCTAAACAACTTTCATATATAAATCATTTTAATATGATGCACGATTATTAAGTTATTACATGCATGATCTACAAGGGGTTTTCTGTAAAACAGGAAAACCTGGGAAAAAGCTAAAATTGCAACAGAGGAAAAAAAACACTATCGATCTGAAACGGAACACGGCCCAACAGTGCACAGGACAATCAGTGGCTGGGCTGAGGCTCACTATAGGCCTTGGGCCGGATCTGGCGCAACTGGGCCTTGGTCAACCAGGCGAAGAAGAGGCGGCCCAGGCGCATGGAGTGGTCGCAGTCAACGCCTGAGGCGCGCGTTCCTCCTCCTGCTCGAAGTAGGGAATGCAGGGGCGAAGCAGGGGCTTGCGGGTGGTGCGGCGCGACGCCTTGGAGACGGGGACGAGGCCGAGGACATGGGGCGCATCGGATCCGGCCGGCGGGAGCCCATCTCCGATGATGGTGGCACCGGCTGGAGCTCCTGTTTGAGGCAAGGACAGATAGAGCAATATAGTCAGAGAAGCAGAACGGAAAAGGAGAAGAAGAGAGAAGGCGAGGGCGATGGGCGCGCGAGGAGGAGGCATCGGGCGCGCTGGCGACGCAGAGACGGGTGGATCCGGGCGGCGAGGAACTCGTTGGCGCTGCTCGATCAAGCAAAGCAGGTAGTAGCAGGTTCGAGCGGGCGAAGCAGAGACGAAGGCGGACTTGGCGCGGCGGCGGCGAGCGTGCGAGGCCTGGCGAGGGGCGGAGCTTGATGGATCCGGTCTCGGGACACCAGTTCCTGGCGGCCGCATGGCAAACTGGAGCTCGAGGGCCGTTGGCGACGGGAACCTGCGGAAGTTCTCTGTCTCAACGAGTCAGAGAGAGAGCGTGAAACATGGGAGGGAGAGATGGGTAAGAAAGGGAAAGGAAGGAGAGGCGCGAGCGTGGCTGGCCTGGATCTAGCAGCGGACGGGGAGGTGCCTGTTGGCGCTGCTGCTCATCGCCGGCGGGGACGGCTGGCTCGATCCTCTCGGGGTCGAGGTGAGTGCCTCTATCGGAGGATGCGGAAGGCGAGGCTGGGGCGATGGGAGCCTCCTGGGCCTTCGGATCGGAGATCTGGCGGTCCAAAACAAGTGGAAGATGGCTGCGGTGGTTGGTG
>NC_041382.1:132810441-132813627 GCF_002162155.2 Triticum dicoccoides | reverse complement strand
TCTAGGGTTGGACCTCGTGTATATAAATCAGGGGATTAGGTTAGGGGCTACCTAGTCCCTCTGATCGTAATCGGACGGCCGAGAAAAATATGTTAGGAAGTCCAAATAACAAAACGGAGACGTTTTGTAGATGTTTGGGGATGATCCAGACACAACGGTGGCGACAGTCCGGGTCGGGTCCGGGACAGCTTTTCGGACGCGCGCGCGAGGGGTCGGTTGGAACTCATGGGCTGTGCAGAAGGGCTCGAGCTGAGAGAAGAGAAGAGAGAGAGGCCCATCGACTGTTTTCGGAGACCGAAAACGTCCGACGTTAGACTGGCTATATTGCCGCTATAGTTTAACGGTTGGGCTATCAAAGGACTCCGAATGCGATGAAACTTGACAGGCGGTCTATTTACACTATAATAAGACCACACGCCAACTTTCAACCCAATCCGAGAACATTTTCCGACCACTTATAAAATACTATTTCAGACATGCCGCGGGCGCGTGCAAGTGTGGTTGGGCTCAGAACGGACAACGGACGGAACAAGGAGACCGAGACGGATGCAAGTTTTGAAAACATGATGATGCAATGCATATGATGACATGATAAAAAGCAACACGCAAGAAAATGACATGGCAACACCGGCGAATAACTGGAAGACACCTGGCGCAACGGTCTCGGGGCGTTACAACACTCCACCACTACGAGAGGATCTCGTCCCGAGATCTAGAATGGCACCAGAGGGGAAAACGGAAAAGAAAGAGAAGAGGTAAAACTAAGTTGCTCCTTTGACAAACGAGTGAAACCAAAGAACCTTGAAAAGGTTAAGCCATTTCGAGAAAAGAATACAACGGAGATGACGAAGTTGACAACACTCTGTTTTAAAAGAGGAACAAGGGAGAACAACTTCGGGCAGCACTCCAATTGAAAAGAAAAGGAATTGAATAACAACTTGGCCAGATGAGAACATACTTGATGAGATCAACAACACATTGTCTCCGGAACTATTGAAAGAATGGCACAATGGGTAAGAAAGATCTCAGACAGCACTCCGGTTGAGAAGGGAGTCAAGATTTGATAAGATGAGAGAGCTCGAATGAAAACACGACACTCCAATTGGATGGATAAGCAAAAGAAAGAACATGAACTTCACAATACGAGATGATGAGTGAAGAGAACATCATCACAATGCCTCCAGAAGAAATATAAGAATGGAAAACAAAAGAACAGAGAAGAAGACAACAAGTTCTGCCTGAAATGAATTTATGAGAGCATCCATAAAAAGAAGGATTGAACGGAGTTGTTGGGAAATCAACAACGAAAAGAATAAGATTGATATGGTCTTATGGAATACATCTCAAATTATGAGGTGACAACCTGCCACTCACGGGAAAAGGAATTGGATTGATAAGAACAAGTAGACGAGAAGCTATTTCACCGGGAGGACAAAAGAAGAACTTGGGTCACTTATGAGCACCATAGATAGCAACAATCCTTATGGAAGGCTTTAGGTGAAACATGACACAAGATAGCTCCAACTAGTTGGTTGATGGATTTAAAATACCTCATTCTTAATAACATGTGAATCATGAAACATGAACTCAAATTATCAAGAATGACATAATGCCACCTCGAATGATACGGTTGAAAGAATTGCACTCCAGATTACAAGATGAAGAATGCTTGAGCTTCTGTGAAAAGAATCTTGATGAACACTTCGAGAAGGGGGAAAAATCCTTGATGAACCATCATGTAGAGTCTCCATGAAGAACTCTGGCAAACAAAAGGATGACGAAAAGAAAAGGAAGTTGAAAACACAAGGTGAATCCTTGTATTGATTTAGATGAATCTCTGTGGTGAAATAGTTGGAAAAGACTGGAACTCCGGGAAAAATAGAGGATGAACAATTGAAATCAGGAATTTAATCATCGTGAACAAACTCCGGAAGAAAAAATTAACATATGGATGAAACAGGAATAAGAATTACATTATGCTTATCATTCACCAATTTAGATTGATGACAAGCAACGGATTTGTCATACTACTTATTCTCGTAGAAAAAAATAAGAGAGATATAACATAAACTTGAGAATGTCTTCCACGAACCACCAGTAGGAATTTGGAAGAACGAATAAATTGATAAAGAAGACAAATCTTGAACGAAACACCATAAGAATTAAAAATGAACGAAGAGAAGATAAAGAAAACACCGGAAAGAATTAGCAAATGAATGAAGATGCTTGAGAGAATTTATATATGAGAGAACGAAGAGATCATGCACTGATTAGAGGATATTTGATCGATGCACTCATAAGATTTAGAGAATTAGAGCTGAAAGCTGAGGATGAATAATTCTTCTGAAATGATGGGCTCCGAATGAATCAAACTGAAAATACTCTGAATTACTCCGAATGGGTGAAATGAAATTTTCACAACCGAAACAATTATGGGAGGATGGCAGAGAATGGGGCAAGATTTAAAAGAAACTCTTCTTCGGTCTTCGAATGTTGAGGATGACGACGAGAAACAACACCAAGAATTATTGAGGCACGCCGGAATGAAGAATGGAAAAGTTGAGCCAACGATGAAAAGAAATGAAAGATCTTGGAGAAAGGCATTTGACTGATGACAATCATTCTTGCGTCAAACTTCGAAAAGAAATTTGAGGATAGCTCCGGAAAAAAATAAGAAGAGTCCAAGCATGGTGCAACAGCAAACTTCGAAAGAAAATTATAGCACTCTTGCAACAGCATTTTAGGCATCCATATGGACTCAAATAAGCATGGTGCAATGGAATGAAATGAAGAGGACATCCTAACGAACAATTTCGTATATCACACGCCCAAAACGGAGCTACGATGACAGAGTTATGATGCGATGAACATGGCTAGAAAATATTAGGGACTTAGGGAAAAACGAGTCAACCTAGGGTTTACTATAGCTGGATCTGGATCTGGATGGCACGCGACCCGAGGATTGCCGGAGACGGACGAGGACGGTGGCCGGCGAGGTCGGGGTCGCCGGATCCGGCCCTCCCGCGGCCGGATCTGGCCGGATGTGGAGGAGGAAGGCGCAGGGCGGCGGCCGGAGTTGCGGGCGGCGGCGGCGGCGATCCACGGCGGCGGCATGGCGCGCAGGAGGCGTAGGCAGCGGTGTTGGCGGCACGGTGGCGGAGCTCTCTGGCGATGCGCCGGCGACGG
>NC_041382.1:132808369-132809950 GCF_002162155.2 Triticum dicoccoides | reverse complement strand
GGCGACGGAGGCGGCCGGGCGCGCGGGTGGCTCGGGCGGCCGCGGGCGACGCGCGGGCCGGCTGCGGGCCGGGCAGGCCGTGGCGGTGGGAGGCGGCACGGGGACAGGTGGCGGCGTGTGATTTGGTGGATGGGCGGTGCGATTTTTGTCCGGTGCGGACCGGACATGTCCGGCGGCGGCGGGGATGGATCTAGGGTTTTCGGACCGCGAATTGGATAGGAAGAGCACATATTTATAGGTAGAGGGAGCTAGGAGAGTCCAAATGAGGTGCGGTATTCGGACATGTGATTGTGATTGAACGAACGAGAGGATGGAGGGGGTTTGGATGGGTTTTGGGCCACTTTGGAAGGGTGTTGGGCTGCAACACACACGAGGCCTTTACGGTTCCTTGGTTAACCGTTGGAGTATCAAACGGACTCCAAATGGCACGAAACTTGACAGGCGGTCTACCGGTGGTATACCAAGGCCGCTTGGCAAGTCTCGGTCCAATCCGAGAACATTTAACACTCGCACACGAAAAGAGGCAAAAGGGGGGCGCCGGAGGACGTAGGAGTGCTGGAATGCAAAACGAACAACGGGGAAAATGCTCGGATGCATGAGACGAACACGTATGCAAATGCGATGCACATGATGACATGATATGAAATGCATGACATGAACAAAATGCAAAGTGAAGACAAAACCCAACCACAAGGGAATATCCCGAAAATGGCAAGAGTTGGAATACAAATATGGCAAGTTACATACGGGCCTTACACTCATCTACTTCCCAACCCACAATTTATTCAGATCCTAACCATGCAATTGTTTGAGGGTTGATCTAATGCAATAAAAACTGTGTAGTAAAGAGGTATGATCAAAGTGTTACTTGCCTTGCTGATGATCCGTGAAACCTAGAGACTCGTAGTAGCACGCTCCGCACTCCGGGTACTCTATCACAATCAAACAAGCATACAATAAGCAATCAAGCAAGGGGCATGGGTAAAAATCAAATAAGAAGATCTAACCAGAAAGTTCAACTTAAGAACTCTGGTTTGCAAAAAGAATCAAATCAAACGAAGCAACGAAACTCAAACTGCGAAAGAAAGAAGCTTCGTTTACTAATCTGGACTAAAGTCAAATTACACAGTAGCAAAAACTTGTTTAAGTTGGTTAAACATAAAGAGGGCTTCGAGACGAAACTCTAGGCGCTTGAATCGCCTGATTCTGATAAACGAGCGAAAAGATAAACTAAAACAAAAATCGGATCAAAAATCGCGATCGGAAATAATCATGAAAAATCCGAGAAAAAGAAAAACTGACTAACAGGCTAACGAAAGAATGTTCGCTATCTGCGGCTAAACGGTGAAAACTGTTCGTTAAAACGAATGTCCGGAAGAATGTCCGGACGAACGTCCGCTAAATAACTAAACCGAAAAAAAAAACAATCTGAAAAAACGGGATTAGGGTTTCGAAAAAACCGATCGGTTTTCTCGTGACAAACGAGGCGGCGACGGCTACCTCCGGCGGGTCGGGCGAGATCGCAGCGGCGGGCGGCTCCGGCGAGGTCGGGTGGGACGGCGGCGGCCGCGGGCGGCGACG
>NC_041382.1:132786429-132808142 GCF_002162155.2 Triticum dicoccoides | reverse complement strand
GACGGCAGGGTCGAGCGGCGGTGGGTGGCGGCGAGCGGCTCCGGCGGTGCGGCATGGTGTGGCTGCGGCGGCGGCGTTGCGGCGGCGGCGGCTAGGGTTTGGGGCGCGGGTGGGCTGGAGGCGGCGGCTGAGCCTCGGGCGGCTCGGGCTGCGGCTTTTAAAGCCCCCCGGGCGGAGGAATCTGGCTTGGGTACGGCCCGTAGGTCGGTTGACTTTTTTTAAAATTATTCCGTGAAGAAAAACAAACAAAAGAAATACTAAACGGACTACAAAAATCCTGAAATAAATTTCCCCGTCCTCTAAAAATATGGCGGACAAGGTGAACGTTTATTTGGGCCTAAAATGCAATTTTGAAAAACGCGTATTTTCCTATTTCAGATAAAATAGCAATAAAACTCCGAATAAAAATCTTATTTGATTTTAATATTAAATCTCCAATATTTCTTTATTTTGAGGAAGTCATTTTATCCTCTCTCTTTTATTGTTATAAAAGAAATATTCGAAGATAAAATAATAAAATCAAACGATCCTCTTTTCAAATTCGAGAAAAACTCAAATATGAAAATAACGAAATCCCCAACTCTCTCCGTAGGTCCTTGAGTTGCGTAGAATTTCTAGGATCAATCCAAAATGCAATAAAATATGATATGCAATGATGATCTAATGTATAACATTCCAAATTTAAAATTTGGGATGTTACACCCGTGATCTCATCCGGGACTTTGAACAAACTTCGGTCATCAAAAACACATAACTCATAATACAAATCATCATCGAACGTTAAGCGTGCGGACCCTACGGGTTTGAGAACTATGTAGACATGACCGAGACACATCTCTGGTCAATAACCAATAGTGGAACCTGGATGCTCATATTGGTTCCTACATATTCTACGAAGATCTTTATCGGTCAAACCGCATAACAACTTGCGTCATTCCCTTTGTCATCGGTATGTTACTTGCCCGAGATTCGATCTTCGGTATCCTCATACCTAGTTCAATCTCGTTACCGGCAAGTCTCTTTACTCGTTCTGTAATGCATCATCCTGTAACTAACTCATTAGTCACATTTCTTGCAAGGCTTATAGTGATGAGCATTACCGAGAGGGCCCAGAGATACCTCTCCGATACACGGAGTGACAAATTCTAATCTTGATCTATGCCAACTCAACAAACACCATCAGAGACACCTGTAGAGCATCTTTATAATCACGCATTTATTTTGTGACATTTGATAGCACACAGAGTGTTCCTTCGGTATTCGGGAGTTGCATAATCTCATAGTCAAAGGAATATGTATAAGTCATGAAGAAAGCAATAGCAATAAAACTAAACGATCATAATGCTAAGCTAACGGATGGGTCTTGTCCATCACATCATTATCTAATGATGTGATCCCGTTCATCAAATGACAACACATGTCTAAGGTCAGGAAACTTAACCATCTTTGTTTAACAAGCTAGTCAAGTAGAGGCATACTAGGGACACTGTTTTGTCTATGTATTCACACATGTACTAAGTTTTCGGTTAATAGAATTCTAGCATGAATAATAAACATTTATCATGATATAAGGAAATATAAATAACAACTTTATTATTGCCTCTAGGGCATATTTCCTTCAGTCTCCCACTTGCACTAGAGTCAATAATCTAGTTCACATCGTCATGTGATTTAACACCAATAGTTCACATCTTTATGTGATTAGGTCACATCTCCACGTGACTAATACCCAAAGAGTGATCATGTTTTGCTTGTGAGAGAAGTTTAGTCAACGGGTCTGCCACATTCAGAGACGTATGTATTTCGCAAATTTTCTATGTCTACAATGCTTTACACGGAGCTACTCTAGCTAATCGCTCCCACTTTCAATACGTATCAAGATTGAGACTTAGAGTCATCTGGATCGGTGTCAAAGCTTGCATCGACGTAACCATTTAAGATGAACTTTTTGTCACTTCCATAACCGAGAAACGTGTCCTTATTCCACTAAGGATAATTTTGACCGTTGTCCAGTGATCCACTCCTGGATCACTATTGTACCCTCTTGCCAAACTCATGGTGAGGTACACAATAGGTCTGGTACACAGCATAGCATACTTTATATAACCTATGACTGAGGCATAAGGAATGACTTTTCATTCTCTTTCTATTTTCTGCCGTGGTCGGGTTTGGAGTCTTTACTCAACTTCACACCTTACAACTAAGGCAAGAACTCCTTCTTTCACTGATCCATTTTGAACTCCTTCAAAATCTTATCAAGGTATGTACTCATCGAAAGTCTTATCAAGCGTCTTGATCTATCTTTATAGATCTTGATGCCCAATATATAAGCAGTTTCACAGAGGTCTTCCATTGAAAAATTCTTATTCAAGTATCCTTTTATGCTATTCAAAAATTATGTATTATTTCCAATCAATAATATGTCATCCACATATAATATCAGAAATGCTACAGGGCTCCGACTCACTTTCTTGTAAATACAGGCTTCCCTAGAAGTCTGTATAAAACCATATGCTTTGATCACACTATCAAAGCGTATATTCCAACTCCGAGATGCTTGCATCAGTCCATAGATGGATTGCTGGAGCTTGCATACTTTGTTAGCACCTTTAGGATTGAGAAAACCTTCTGGTTGCATCATATACAACTCTTCTTTAATAAATCCATTAAGGAATACAGTTTTGACATCCATTTGCCAGATTTCATAAAATGTGGCAACTGCTAACATGATTCAGACAGACTTTTAAGCATCGATACGAGTAAGAAAATCTCATCATAGTCAACACTTTGAACTTGTCGAAAACCTTTTGCGACAATTCGAGCTTTCTAGATAGTAACACTACTATCAGCGTTCGTCTTCCTCTTGAATATCCATTTAATCTCAATGGCTCGCCGATCATCGGGCAAGTCAATCAACGTCCATACTTTGTTCTCATACATGGATCCCATCTCAGATTTCATGGCCTTAAGCCATTTCGTGGAATCTAGGCTCATCATCGCTTCCTCATAGTTTGTAGGTTCGTCATGGTCTGGTAACATGACTTCCAGAAAGGATTACCGTACCACTCTGGTGCGGACCATACTCTGGTTAACCAATGAGGTTCGATAGTAACTTGATCTGAAGTTTCATGATCATCATCATTAGCTTCCTCACTAATTGGTGTAGGAATCACTGGAACTGATTTCTGTGATGAACAACTTTCCAATTCGGGAGAAGGTACAACTACCTCATCAAGTTCTACTTTCCTCCCACTCACTTCTTTCGAGAGAAACTCCTTCTCTAGAAAGGATCCATTCTTAGCAACAATGATCTTGCCTTCGGATCTGTGATAGAAGGTGTACCCAGAAGTTTCTTTTGGGTATCCTATGAAGACACACTTCTCCGATTTGGGCTCGAGCTTATCAGGCTGATGCTTTTTCACATAAGCATCGCAACCTCAAACTTTAAGAAACGACAGCTTGGGTTTCTTGCCAAACCATAGTTCATACAATTTCATCTCAACGAATTTAGATGGTGCCCTATTTAACATGAATGCAGCTATCTCTAATGCATAACCCCAAAACGATAGTGGTAAATCGGTAATAGACATCATAGATCACACCATATCCAATATAATACGGTTATGATGTTCGGACACACCATTACGCTATGGTGTTCCAGGTGGCGTGAGTTGTGAAACTATTCCACATTGTTTTAAATGAAGGCCAAACTCATAACTCAAATATTTACCTCCACGATCAGATTGTACAAACTTTATTTTCTTGTTACGATGATTTTCCACTTCACTCTGAAATTCTTTGAACTTTTCAAATGTTTCAGACTTATGTTTCATTAAGTAGATATACTCATATCTGCTCAAATCATCTGTGAACATCAGAAAATAATGATACCCGCTGTGAGCCTCAACATTCATCGGACCGCATACATCAGTATGTATTATTTCCAATAAGTCAGTTTCTCGCTCCATTGTTCCAGAGAATGGAGTCTTAGTCATCTTTCCCATGAGTCATGGTTCGCAAGCATCAAGTGATTCATAATCAAGTGATTCCAAAAGTCCATCATCATGGAGTTTCCTCATGTGCTTTATACCATTATGACCTAAACGGCAGTGCCACAAATAAGTTGCACTGTCATTATTAACCTTGCATATTTCGGCATCAATATTATCAATATGTGTATCATTACGATCAAGATTCAATAAACCATTCACATTGGGTGTATGACCATAGAAGGTTTTATTCATATAAACAGAACAACAATTATTCTCTGACTTAAATGAATAACTGTATTGCAATAAACATGATCTAATCATATTAATGCTCAACGCAAACACCAAATAACATTTATTTAGGTTCAATTCTAATCCTGAAGGTAGAGGGAGTGATGGTGATCGTATCAACCTTGGAATTACTTCCAACACACATCGTCACCTCGCCCTTATCTAGTCTTTGTTCATTTTGCAACTCCTGTTTTGAGTTACTAATCTTAGCAATTGAAACTGTATCAAATACCCTGGGGTTACTATGAACACTAGTAAAGTACACATCAATAACATGTATATCAAATATACCTTTGTTCACTTTGCCATCCTTCTTATCCGCCAAGTATTTGGGGTAGTTCCGCTTCCAGTGACCATTCCCTTTGTAGTAGAAGCACTCAGTTTCAGGCTTAGGTCTAGCTTTGGGTTTCTTCACGGGAGTGGCAACTTGCTTGCCATTCTTTGAAGTTCCCTTTCTTTTCCTTTGCCCATTTTCTTGAAATTAGTGGTCTTGTTAACCAGCAACACTTGATGTTCTTTCTAGATTTCTACCTTTGCTGCTTTTAGCATCGCGAAGAGCTCGGGAATTGTTTTCGTCATCCCTTGCATATTATAGTTCATCAAGAAATTCTAGTAACTTGGTGATAGTGACTAGAGAACTCTGTCAATCACTATCTTATCTGGAATATTAACTCCCACTTGATTCAAGCGATTGTAGCACTGAGACATTCTGAGCACATGCTCACTTGTTGAGCTATTCTCCTCCATCTTGTAGGCAAAGTACTTGTTAGAGGTCTCATACCTCTCGACTTGGGCAGGAGTCTGAAATATCATTTTCAGCTCTTGGAACATCTCATATGATCCGTGGCATTCAAAATGTTTTTGAAGTCCCAGTTCTAAGTCGTAAAGCATGGCACACTAAACTATCAAGTAGTCATCATACCGAGCTTGCCAAACGTTCATAACGCGTGCATATGCTCCTGCAAAAGGTCCGTCACCTAGCGGTGCATCAAGGACATAATTCTTCTATGAAGCAATGAGGATAATCCTCACATCACGGATCCAGTCTGCATCATTGCTACTATCATCTTTCAAATTATTTTTCTCTAGGAACATATCAAAAATATGCGGGGAGCTATAACGTGAGCTATTGATCTACAACATAATTTGTAAATACTATCAAGATTAAGTTCATGATAAATTAAAGTTCAATTAATCATATTACTTAAGAACTCCCACTTAGATAGACATCCCTCTAGTCATCTAAATGATCACGTGATCCAAATCAACTAAACCATGTCCGATCATCACGTGAGATGGAGTAGTTTTCAATAGTGAACATCACTATGTTGATCATATCTACTATATGATTCACCTTCGACCTTTCGGTCTTAGTGTTTTGAGGCCATATCTGCATATGTTATGCTCGTCAAGTTTAACCCGAGTATTCTGCATGTGCAAAACTGGCTTGCACCCATTCTATGTGAACATAGAGCTTATCACACCCGATCATCACGTGGTATCTCGGCACAATGAACTATAGCAACGGTGCATACTCAGGGAGAACACTTATACCTTGAAATTTAGTGAGGGGTCATCTTATAATGCTACCGTCGTACTAAGAAAAATAAGATGCATAAAATATAAACATCACATGCAATCAAAATATGTGACATGATATGGCCATTACCATCTTATGCCTTTGATCTCCATCTCCAAAGTACCGTCATGATCTCCATCGTTACCGGCATGACACCATGATCTTCATCATCTTGATCTCTATCAACGTGTCATCACATGGTCGTCTCGCCAACTATTGCTTTTGCAACTATTGCTATTGCATAGCGATAAAGTAAAGCAATTATATGGCGCTTGCATCTTATGCAATAAAGAGACAACCATAAGGCTCCTGCCAGTTACCGGAAACTTCAACAAAACATGATCATCGCATACAAAAATTTATATCTCATCACATCTTGACCATATCACATCACAACATGCCCTACAAAAACAAGTTAGACGTCCTCTACTTTGTTGTTGCAAGTTTTAGGTGGCTGCTACGGGCTTGTAGCAAGAACCGTTCTTACCTACGCATCAAAACCACAATGATTTTTTATCAAGTGTGTTGTGATACGTCTCCAACGTATCTATAATTTTTGATTGCTCCATGCTATATTACCTACTGTTTTGGACTATATTGGGCTTTATTTTCCATTTTTATATTATTTTCAGGACTAACCTATTAACCGGAGGCCCAACCCAGAATTGTTGTTTTTTGCCTATTTCAGTGTTTCGGAGAAGCGGAATATCAAACGGAGTCCAAACGGAATGAAACCTTCGGGAACGCGATTTTCTCATCAGATAAGACCCATGAGACTTGGACCCTCCATCAAGAAAGCAACGAGGCAGTCATGAGGGTAGAGGGCGCCCCCCCCTAGGGCGCGCCCCCTGCCTCGTGGGCCCCTCGAAGCTCCACCGACGTACTCCTTCCTCCTATATATATCTACGTACCCCCACACGATCAGATACGGAGCCAAAAACCTAATTCCACTGTCGCAACTTTCTGTATCCACGAGATCCCATCTTGGGGCCTGTTCCGGAGCTCCGCCGGAGGAGGCATCGATCACGGAGGGCTTCTACATCATCATCCATGCCCCTCCGATGAAATGTGAGTAGTTTACTTCAGACCTACGGGTCCATAGTTAGTAGCTAGATAGCTTCTTCTCTCTTTTTGGATCTCAATACAATGTTCTCCCCCTCTCTCGTGGAGATCTATTCGATATAATCTTATTTTTGCGGTGTGTTTGTTGAGATCGATGAATTGTGGGTTTATGATCCAGTCTATCTATGAATAATATTTGAATCTTCTCTGGATTCTTTTATGTATGATTGGTTATCTTTGCAAGTCTCTTCGAATTATCAGTTTGGTTTGGCCTACTAGATTGGTTTTTCTTGTCATGGGAGAAGTGCTTAGCTTTGGGTTCGATCTTGCGGTGTCCTTTCCCAGTGACAGAAGGGGCAGCAAGGCACGTATTGTATTGTTGCCATCGAGGATAACAATATGGGGTTTTTATCATATTGCATGAAACTATCCCTCTACATCATGTCATCTTGCTTAAGGCGTTACTCTGTTTTTAACTTAATACTCTAGATGCATGCTGGATAGCGGTCGATGAGTGGAGTAATAGTAGTAGATGCAGGCAGGAGTCGGTCTACTTGTCTCGGATGTGATGCCTATATACATGATCATACCTAGATATTCTCATAACTATGCTCAATTCAGTCAATTGCTCAACAGTAATTTGTTCACCCACCGTAGAATACTTATGCTCTTGAGAGAAGCCACTAGTGAAACCTATGGCCCCCGGGTCTCTTTCTCATCATATCAATCTCCATCACTTTATTATTGCTTGGCTTTTTACTTTGCCTTTTACTTTTCACTTTGCATCTCTATACCAAAAATACCAAAAATATTATTTATCATATCTATCAGATCTCACTTTCGTAAGTGACTGTGAAGGGATTGACAACCCCTAAGCGCGTTGGTTGCGTTGAGCTATTGTTTTTGTGTAGGTACGAGGGACTCGTGCGTAGCCTCCTACTGGATTGATACCTTGGTTCTCAAAAACTGAGGGAAATACTTACGCTACTTTGCTGCATCATCTTCTCCTCTTTGGGGAAATCCAACGCAGTGCTCAAGAGGTAGCATGCTGTTTTAACCTTCAACAAGGACCGGCCGTAGTCAAACTCAATTCAACTAAAGTTGGAGAAACAGGCACCAGCCAGCCACCTGCGTGCGAAGCACGTCGGTAGAACCATTTTCATGAACACGGTCATGTAATGTCGGTCGGGGCTGCTTCATCCAACAATATCGCCGAATCAAAGTAAGACGTTGGTGGTAAGCAGTATGACTATAATCGCCCACAACTCTTTGTGTTCTACTCGTGCATATAACATCTACGCATAGACCTGGCTCTGATACCACTATAGAGGAATGCAGTATTTCAAAAAATTTCCTACGATCATTCTAATCTATCTAGGAGATGCATAGCAACGAGACGGGAGAGTGTGTCCACGTACTCTCGTATACCGAAAGCGGAAGCGTTTAATAAATATGGGATCTGACAGGTACAGAAGGTTGCGGCGGTGGAAAAGTGATTTCGTGGCTCCCCTGGATGTTTATAGAGTATAAGAGTATATATAGGTGAAAGAAGTAGGTCGGTGGATCTACGAGGGGCCCACGAGGGTGGGGACGCGCCTCCCTACCTCGTGGTCGTCTTGTTTCTTCCTTGACCTCCACTCCAAGTCTCGTGAATTGCGTTTGTTCCAAAAAAGATCCTCGCAAAGGTTTCATTCCGTTTGGATTCCGTTTGATATTCCTTTTCTGCGGAACACTAAAATAGGCAAAAAAACAGCAACTGGCACGGGGCCTCCGGTTAATAGGTTAGTCCCAAAAATAATATGAAAGTGCATATTAAAGCCCATTAAACATCCGAAACAGATAATATAATAGCATGGAACAATAAAAAAATTATAGATACATTGGAGACGTATCAGCATCCCCAAGCATAATTCCTGCTCGTCCTCGAGTAGGTAAATTATGAAAACAGAATTTTTGATGTGGAATGCTACCTAACATAATTTCCAATGTAATCTTCTTTGTTGTGGCATGAATTTTCAGATCCAAAAGATTCAAAACAAAAGTTTAATATTGACATAAAAATAATAATACTTCAAGCATACTAATAAAGCAATCATGTCTTCTCAAAATAACATGGCCAATGAAAGTTATTCCTACAAAATCATATAGTCTGGCTATGCTCTATCTTCATCACACAAAATATTAAATCATGTACAACCCCGATGACAAGCCAAGCAATTGTTTCATACTTTTGATGTTCTCAAACTTTTTCAACTTTCACGCAATACATGAGCGTGAGCCATGGACATAGCACTATAGGTGGAATAGAATGGTGGTTGTGGAGAAGACAAAAAGAAGAAGATAGTCTCACATCAACTAGGCGTATCAACGGGCTATGGAGATGCCCATCAACAGATATCATTGTGAGTGAGTAGGGATTGCCATGCAATGGATGTACTAGAGCTATAAGTGTATGAAAGCTCAACAAAATAAACTAAGTGGGTGTGCATCCAACTTGCTTGCTCACGAAGACCTAGGGCAATTTTGAGGAAGCCCATCATTGGAATATACAAGCCAACTTCTATAATGAAAAATTCCCACTAGTATATGAAAGTGACAAAATAAGAGACTCTCTATCATGAATATCATGGTGCTCCTTTGAAGCACAAGTGTGGAAAAGGGATAGTAGCATTGCCCCTTCTCTCTTTTTCTCTCTTTTTTTATTTGGGCCTTCTCTCCTTTTTTTATGGCCTCTTTTTTTGCGTCCGGAGACTCATCCCGACTTGTGGGGGAATCATAGTCTCCATCATCCTTTACTCACATGGGACAATGCTCTAATAATAAAAATCATCACACTTTTATTTAATTACAACTCAAGAATTACAACTTGATACTTAGAACAAAATATGACTCTATGTGAATGCCTCCGGCGGTGTACCGGGATGTGCAATGAATCAAGAGTGACATGTATGAAAGAATTATAAATATGGCTTTGCCACAAATATAATGTCAACTACATGATCATGCAAAGCAATATGACAATGGTGGAGCGTGTCATAATAAACAAAACGGTGGAAAGTTGCATGGCAATATATCTCGGAATGGCTATGGAAATGACATAATAGGTAGGTATGGTGGCTGTTTTGAGGAAGGTATATGGTGGGTGTATGATACCGGCGAAAGGTGCGCGGTATTAGAGAGGCTAGCAATGGTGGAAGGGTGAGAGCGCGCATAATCCATGGACTCAACATTAGTCATAAAGAACTCACATACTTATTGCAAAAATCTATTAGTCATCAAAACAAAGTACTACGTGCATACTCCTAGGGGGATAGATTGGTAGGAGAAGACCATCGCTCGTCCCCAACCGCCACTCATAAGGAAGACAATCAATAAATAAATCATGCTCCGACTTCATCACATAACGGTTCACCATACGTGCATGCTACGGGAATCACAAACTTTAACACAAGTATCTCTCAAATCCACAACTAATCAACAAGCATGACTCTAATATCACCATCTTCATATCTCAAAACAATCATAAGGAATCAAACTTCTCATAGTATTCAATGCACTTTATTATACCCATCTTGGATGCCCATCATATTAGGACTATGTAACATCCCAAATTTTCAATTTGGAATATTATATAATAGATCATCTTTGCATATCATATTTTATTGCATTTTGGTCGATCCTAGAAATTTCACGCAACTCAAGGACCCTCGGAGAGAGTTGGGGATTTCGTTATTTTCATATTTGAGTTTTCTCAAATTTCGAAAAATAGGATCATTTGATTTTATTTATTTTATCTCCAATTATTTCTATCACAAAAATATGAGAGAGGGAATAAAATGACTTTCCCAAAATAAAGAAATATTTAGGATTTAATAATAAAATCAAATAAGATTTTATTTTGGATTTATTTGCTATTTTATTTGAATTTAGGAAAAAATGTGCGTTTTTCAAAATTGCACTTAGGCTCCAAATAAATGTTCATCCTGTGCGGCTTGATTTTAGAAGCCTGGGAAATTTTATTTTAGGATTTTTGGAGTCTGTTTAGTATTCCTTTTATTTGTTTTTCTGCGCGAAAATTATTTTAAAAAAAATCTGAACCGACTTAGAGTCGGTTTCGGCCCAGACTCCTACCGGCCGGGCTTTATGTAGCGCCACCCCGGGGCCCGATTAGCCCAAGCCGCCGCCGCCCCGCAAACCCTAACCTTAGCCGCAGCGCCCCAGCCGCCGCCGCCGCCGCCGGACCCGCCCGCCGAGGTTGCCCCGCCATCGTTTTTTTAGAAAAACCGTTCGGTTTTTCCGTCGGTTTTTCGTCGTTTTTTTGGATTCGTTTTTTTAGTTAGATCGGTTTTTTCCGGTTTAGTTTATTTAGCGAGCGTTCGCTCGTTCGTTCGTTTTAACGAACGCGTTCATCGTTTAGATCCAGATAACAAACATTCGTTCGTTAATCTATTCGTCGTTTTTCTTTTCTCGGATTAATCTGCGATTATTTCTGATCGCGATTTCTGATCCGGTTTTCGTTTTAGTATAACTTTTCGCTCGTTTATCGGAATCAGGAGATTCAAGCGCCTAGAGTTTCATCTCGAAACCCTCTTTCTGTTTAACCAACTCAAACAAGTTTTTGCCTCTGTAAAATTTGACCTAGATCCAGAATAGTAAACGAAGCTTGTTTCTTTTGTCATTTGTCTTTCGTTGCTTCGTTCGATTTGATTCTTTTTACCAACCGGAGTTCTTAAGTTGAACTATCTGGTTAGATCTCTTATTTGAGTTTCACCTGTGCATTAGATGAGTTCTTGTTGTATGCTTGTTTGTTTGTGATAGAGTACCCGAAGTGCGCCGCTTGCTACTTCTAATCGCTAGGTTTTGCGGATCATCAGCAAGGCAAGTAACACTTTGATCATACCTCCTACTACCCAGTTTTTATTGCGTTAGATCAATCCTCACACACTGCATGATTAGGATCTAATTAAATTGTGGGTTTTGGGGATTAGATGAGGTAGTACCTATTACCTGTTTTATTATCAAACCTTTGGGAGTTACTTCTACATTTGCTTATTATGTCATGCTATGCTAGTAGACGTGGATTGGGTGAGTGTATCCATGACAGATGTGAGATTGTTAAAAATTAATGGTTTATCTAAGGTGGCCACTTAAACACACATCTGGGTGGATTGAGGCACCTGGGTATTCCAGTGATTGCTTATTTTCTTTTGACCGCCACCCAGTCTCAAAGGGATCATGAGATTATTCATACTAGAAACTTTCGTGTGCGGCCACAAGCTACTATGGGCTCTAGCATAGTTGACTAAGTCGTGCGAACTCTTACATTGGTAGACTAGCAGATGTAGGGGATGTAGGTTGGTACGGTCTACCCATTCATAAGGTGCAAGCTCTTCTGAAAGATTATGTCTCGGTCATCCGTTTCTCAAACACCATGTGGTGCGAGAATCTCAACGGAGGAGACCGAGTCTTGTGGGGAAAAGTGCGCAAACCTCTGTAGAGTGTATAAACTAATCATGGTTAGCCGTGTCCCCGGTTATGGACAAGTTGAGTATCTAGTACTTGGATTATCATGTGAATCTCATCATGTTACTTTAATTAATTTTGTTGGGTTAATGATGATACTTAATTGGGATTGAGAGGTGTCTACACTCTGAATGTTTAACAACTACCATGATAGTTAAATAAAATTTATTCGTTTGCAGTAGGGAAAAATTGGCTTTACGCGAAACTGTAACCATAGAGCTTTCCACCAGCCAAATATGCATGTAGTATAGCATTACTCTTTCATTGTTCTCTATGTGTTACTTTGCCAGCATATTCCATGTGCTGGCCCGTTTCGGGCTGCAACGTTCATGTTGCAGACTTTTCAGATGACGAGTAAGGTGTCTTTAGGTCGTGGTTCTATACTAAGTGATGTCGTTGGACTTGATGGACTCACTTATCTTCCAAGCCTTCCGCTGTTATCGTTATTAGATGACCTTAAGCCATATTTATTGTAATAAGTTCTCTCTTGAGACACTCGTTGTAATAAGTGTGTGATTGCTACTCTGTTATAAATCCCTCAAGTACTGTGCGGTGTCAGCATTACTGATCCAGGGATGACACTGGAGCACAGAGATTGGACCGTTTGAGGTCTGGTTGCTACAAGATGGTATCAGAGCACACGCTGACTGTAGGACACGACCACTAAGCTAAAGCCCTAGATCACTACTCACTCTTCTCATTATGACTCCTCATCTTTTCTACTCTTTTAGGATGGCGGATGCAAGGAACAAGTTCACACAACCGGATGAAGATACACCCTTTGGACGTCACTTGAAGGAAATCATTAAGTACCTGAACATCAGAGTACCAAGCTTCCCCGGAACCTACAACGCCACTTTACCGGAAGAGGAGCGCTGGATGATTCAAGTTCAAGTTCACGAAAGGACGTTCATGCCAGTCACTGAGCCCATAGAGTTTTCCTTTGATGCACCAACCTGGAGTCTAGGAAAGAGCATGGCAGCTCACATCGCCATGGGACGTATTGGAGAAGTTTACCGCAATGATCTCAAGGATACTATCTACCAGATTTGTGGGCGCCGAGATGAGCACTGGGAGATGACCAGCACCAAGAAGGATAGATCAATTGCAGCTTTTATCCAGGAGTTAAACCAGCACATTCGACGTCAGGAGAACCAGATGTGTGTAGACATGATAGATCTGAAGAAGGCGAGGACAAGAATCAAGGAACCGGAGGAAGAACTCAAGGCTACGCGTGAAGATTATGAAGAGGAAATCAAAGTATTAGAGGAGAAGAATGACGACCTGATCAAGAAGATCAGAATATTCATGGGAGGCCCTACACCAGTAGAAGAAGACGAAGAACCCAAGGAGATTCGCCCGGAAGACTACATCATCGACGATGACACCGACTCGGATCCAGATGATAATGATGATGACTATGTTGATGAAGCTGGAGCAGATATCATGGAGTCTGCAACCGAAGAATATTTCTAGTAGACCACCCCAACAATAGTAGTAGTCCACCATGTAAATATAGTAGTTCGAGCACTTTTGCGATAGTTAGACCGATTGTATGCCCTTGTTTGATTGAATGAAGTGAATTGTTTGCTTTTGCCTCATGTGCATATGGGTAGTGTTTTCTCTTTAGACCCCTCTCTATTATTAAATCTCATCTTTTCTAAACCCATCAGATGCCTCCGAGACGTGACCCCGGATTTACCTTCCCACTGGAGCTCACTCAGTTGATCCAGCAGCGGAACACATTGATGCAGTTGGTAGTCCAGAATCAGAATCGGGGAAACAACAACACCAACAACCCACCACCACCACCTATTGATCACTTAGCCCGTTTTCTTAGGCTGAATCCGCCAGTGTTCTCCAGTAGCACCGAGCCTATAGTAGCAGATGATTGGCTCTGCAAGACAGTAAGGGAGTTGACCACGACAGGATGCACAGATGCGGAAAGGTGAAGTTTGCCGCACATCAGCTTGACGGACCCGCAGCATCATGGTGGGAGAACTTCACAGCCACTTTCCCCATCGACACTGTCACATGGGACCAGTTTCAGCAGGCTTTCCATACTACCCACGTTTCAGCAGGAGCTATGGCCATGAAGAAGCGCGAGTTTCGCAACTTGCGCCAAGGAGGACGGACAGTTGGCCGGTATGTGGAGGATTTTAGTAAGCTAGCACGTTATGCCCCAGGTGACGTTGCTACGGATGCAGCTAAGCAGGAGAAGTTTCTGGAAGGACTGAATGATGAGTTGGTATGCAGTTGATGGTAGCAACCTTCAACAACTACCAGGAGTTGGTAGATCGTGCTCTTATGATTGAAGGGAAGCAGCAGCAGATTGAGAACCGCAAGAGGAAGTATGGACAAGGGAAGTACAATTCTGGAGCTCAGCAGAAGCCACGTTTTACCCCTAGACCGGGAGGACATTTTCAGCATACCCATGGAGGAGGTAGCTCGCACAATCATAATGGTCCCAAGAATGGTAATGGGAATGGAGGCAGCAACGGTCAGAACTGTACCAACCCATTAACCCCAGCCAAGAGAGACCTGAGCCAAGTCACTTGCTTTAAGTGTCAGAAGACTGGACATTATGCCAATGAATGTCCTGAAGCCCAGAATGGAAATGGCAATGGAAGCTCTTGGAAGAAGCCGAACCCTTTGAATAGGTGACAGGTGAACCACGTTAACGTGGAGGAGGTTGAAGAGCAGCCGGATGCAGTAATCGGTATGTTTTTGGTTAAGTCTTTTGCTGCAATCGTTCTTTTTGATACTGGTGCATCGCATTCATACATATCAAGGGAATTTGCAGATAAGTATAACCTGCCCACCAAAGTTCTTAGAACACCTATGTTAGTAAGCTCGCCAGGAGCGGAGTACATGGCCGGTAAAGGATGTTTTCAAGTTCCATTGAGTATAGGTAGGCATGTGTTTCCCTCGGATTTAAACATTTTGGAATCACAAGGTTTGGATGTAATTCTAGGTATGGATTGGCTATCGTTGTATGGAGGAAACATCGATTGCGCCAGTAAGTCGATTTTGCTCACCACCCCAGAAGGAAGAAGGATCAAGTATGTATCCCGGCATGTGCCGAAGAGGTCTCAAGTAAATTCATTAACAGGAGTTGTGCAATAGGAAGTACTAGTGGTAAAGGATTTCCCCGATGTGTTTCCAGAGGAGTTGCCAGGCATGCCACCAGATAGAGACATTGAGCTTTTAATTGAGCTTTTGCCAGGCACAGGGCCAATATCTAAGAGACCATACAAGATGTCCGCAAAAGATTTGGAGGAGATTAAGAAGCAAATTAAGGAGTTACTAGATAAAGGTTATATGCACCCAAGTTCTTTGCCTTGGGGATCTCCAGTACTTCTAGTGGAGAAAAAGGATGGATCGTTAAGGGTGGTTGTTGATTATCGAGGATTGAATGAAGTAACAATCAAGAACAAGTACCCACTACCAATGATCAATGATCTGTTTGATCGATTGCAAGGAGCTAAGGTATTTTCCAAGATCGATCTGCGATCAGGATACCATTAGTTGAAGATTCGAGAACAAGATATACCTAAGACAGCTTTTACCACCAGGTATGGGCTGTACGAGTACACCGTTATGTCATTTGGCCTGACTAACACACCTGCGTATTTTATGAACATGATGAACAAAGTATTTATGGAGTTTTTGGATAAGTTCGTCGTAGTGTTCATTGATGATATTCTGGTTTACTCGAAGAATGAAGAGGAGCATAAAGAGCATTTGCGTTTGGTACTTGAGAAGCTCAAAGAACATCAGCTATATGCCAAGTTTAGCAAATGTGAATTTTGGTTGAAGGAAGTTGGATTCCTCAGACATGTTATATCCGGAGAAGGTATAGCAGTAGATCCCACCAAGGTTGACACTGTGACAAATTGGGAAGCACCAACAACAGTTGGAGAGATCCGGAGTTTTCTTGGACTCGCAGGATACTACCAGAGATTTATTGAAATTTTCTCGAAGATTGCTAAACCTATGACGGAGTTGTTGAAGAAGGATACCGAGTTCAAATGGACTGAGGAATGTGAGGCCAGTTTCTAGGAGTTGAAGAGATGTTTGGTTACATCACCAGTGTTGATTTTGCCGGATCAGAACAAGGATTATGAGGTGTATTGCGACGCTTCACGCCGAGGACTTGAAGCAGTGCTTATGCAGGAGGGAAGAGTTGTTTCATATGCCTCACGACAGCTTAAGCCGCATGATTTGAATTATGCCACACATGATTTGGAGTTAGCAGCCGTAGTGCATGCATTGAAGACTTGGAGACATTTTCTCATTGGAAACCATTGTGAGGTGTACACGGATCACAAGAGTTTGAAGTACATCTTCACGCAGAAGGAGTTGAATCTCAGGCAAAGGAGATGGTTGGAGCTCATCAAGGATTATGATATGAGATTGCATTATCATCCCGGAAAGGCTAACATAGTAGCCGATGCGCAGAGTCGTGAAAGCCATGTCAACACCCTAATGACGGGAGATGTACCAAGGGAGTTAGTCGAAGATCTTCGTGAGTTATGTTTGGAGATAGTTCCGAGAGGCTATGTAGCAGCATTGGAGATTCAGTCTACTATGATGGATAAGATCAGAAAAGCTCAGAAGACTGATAAGGAGGTTGCCTCTATAAAGGAGAAAATGAGCAAAGGAAAAGTTAAATGATTTCATGAGGACGAACACGATACATTATGGTTTGAAGACCGTGTTTATGTGCCCAATGACCCGGAGATCAGGAAGTCAATTTTGCAGGAAGCCCATGATTCACCATATTCGATTCACCCAGGAAATACCAAGATGTATTTGGATTTGAAGGATACCTTCTGGTGGACCAAAATGAAGAAGGATATTGAGGAGTATGTAGCAGTTTGTGATGTATGCCAGAGAGTAAAGGCAGAGCATCAGAAGCCAGCGGGATTGTTACAGCCATTGCCAATACCCGAATGGAAGTGGGATAAGCTAGGCATGGATTTTATTACGGGTTTGCCCCGAACTCGTTCAGGCTATGACTCGATTTGGGTTGTAGTCAATCGTTTGACAAAGGTAGCTCATTTCATCCCAGTGAAGACTACCTACACCAGTACTAAGTTGGCAAAGATATACATGACCAGGATCGTATGTCTGCATGGAGTTCCAAGAAGCATTGTATCAGATAGAGGAACCCAGTTTACCTCAAAGTTCTGGAATCAGTTGCACGAAACTTTGGGTACCAGGCTAGAGTTCAGTACGGCTTTCCATCCGCAGACAGATGGACAGACCGAGAGAGTCAATCAGATTTTGGAGGATATGTTGAGAGCTTGTGCGCTAGATTATGGATCTAGTTGGGACGATAATTTGCCGTATGCAGAGTTCTCTTACAACAACAGTTATCAATCCAGTTTGAAGATGGCCCCTTTCGAAGCCTTGTACGGAAGGAGGTGCAGGACCCCATTGTCGTGGGATGAAGTTGGAGACCGCCAGTTGTTTGGACCGGATCTGATTAAGGAGTCTGAACAGAAGGTGAAATTGATTCGTGATAGGCTCAAGGTAGCCCAGTCTAGGCAGAAGAGCTATGCAGATTCTAAACGCAAGGAGATAGTTTACGAAGTCGGAGACCGAGTTTATCTTCGAGTATCTCCACTTCGAGGAGTTAAGCGCTTTGGAGTTAAGGGAAAGTTAGCGCCACGTTTTGTAGGACCATACAAGGTTTTGGAGCGTATGGGAGAAGTAGCCTACAAGTTGGAATTGCCCGAAGGATTGTCAGGAGTTCACGACGTGTTCCACGTTTCCGAGTTGAAGAAGTGCCACACAGAGATGGCTGATATACCGCTGAGAGATATAGTGCCGCTGGAAGCGATTCAGTTGGACAGTGATTTGACCTATGAGGAGAAACCAGTCAAGACTCTTGAGTATGCCAGCCGAGTCACCCGCAGCAAGGTTATCAAGTTTTGCAAAGTTCAGCGGAGCCACCACACCGAGGATGAAGCCACCTCGGAGCGAGAGGAAGATCTGCTGAAGGACCACCCTCACCTATTTTCTAGCCAACTCGAATCTCGAGGGCGAGATTCATCTTAAGGGGGGTAGGTTTGTAACATCCCAAATTTTCAATTTGGAATGCCATACAATAGATCATCTTTGCATATCATATTTTATTGCATTTTGGTTGATCCTAGAAATTTCACGCAACTCAAGGACGGAGAGAGTTGGGGATTTCGTTATTTTCATATTTGAGTTTTCTCAAATTTGGAAAAATAGGATCATTTGATTTTATTTATTTTATCTCCAATTATTTCTATCACAAAAATATGAGAGAGTGGATAAAATGACTTTCCCAAAATAAAGAAATATTGAGCATTTAATAATAAAATCAAATAAGATTTTATTTTGGATTTATTTGCTATTTTATTTGAATTTAGGAAAAAATGTGCATTTTTTAAAAAATGCATTTAGGCCCCAAATAAATGTTCATCCTGTGCAGCTTGATTTTAGAAGCCGGGGAAAATTTATGTCGGGATTTTTGGAGTCCGTTTAGTATTTCTTTTGTTTGTTTTTCTGCGCAAAAATTATTTAAAAAAAGTGTGAACCGACTTAGAGCCGGTTTCGGCCCAGACTCCTACCGGCCGGGCTTTATATAGCGCCACCCCGGGGCCCGATTAGCCCAAGCCGCCACCGCCCCGCAAACCCTAACCCTAACCGCAGTGCCCCAGCCACCGCCGCCGCCGCCCGCCGGACCCGCCCGCCGAGGTTGCCCCGCCGCCGTTTTTTAGAAAAATCGTTCGGTTTTTTCGTCGGTTTTTTAGATTCGTTTTTTTAGTTAGATCAGTTTTTTTCCGGTTTAGTTTATTTAGCGAGCGTTCGCTCGTTCGTTTGTTTTAACGAACGCGTTCATCGTTTAGATCCAGATAACGAACGTTCGTTCATTAATCTGTTCATCGTTTTTTCTCGGATTAATCCGCGATTATTTCTGATCGTGATTTCTGATCCGATTTTCCTTTTAGTATAACTTTTCTCTCGTTTATCGGAATCAGGCGATTCAAGCGCCTGGAGTTTCGTCTTGAAACCCTCTTTCTGTTTAACCAACTCAAACAAGTTTTTGCCTGTGTAAAATTTGACCTAGATCCAGAATAATAAATGAAGCTTGTTTCTTTTGTCATTTGTCTTTCGTTGCTTCGTTCGATTTGATTCTTTTTGGCAATCGGAGTTCTTAAGTTGAACTATCTGGTTAGATCTCTTATTTGAGTTTCACCTATGCATTAGATGAGTGCTTATTGTATGCTTGTTTCTTTGTGATAGAGTATCCGGAGTGCACCGCTTGCTACTTTGAATCGCTAGGTTTTGCGGATCATCAGCAAGGCAAGTAACACTTTGATCATACCTCCTACTACCCTGTTTTTATTCCATTAGATCAATCCTCACACATTGCATGATTATCATCTAATTAAATTGTGGGTTTTGGGGAGTAGATGAGGTAGTACCTATTACCTGTTTTATTGTCAAACCTTTGGGAGTTACTTCTACGTTTGCTTATTATGCCATGCTATGCTAGTAGACGTGGATTGGGTGAGTGTATCCATGACAGATGTGAGATTGTTAAAAATTAATGGTTTATCTAAGGTGGCCACTTAAACACACATCTGGGTGGATTGAGGCACCTGGGTATTCCAGCGATTGTCTGTTTTCTTTTGGACCGCCACCCAGACTCAAAGGGATCATGAGATTATTCATACTAGAAACTTCCGTGTGCAGCCACAAGCTACTATGGGCTCTAGCATAGTTAACTAAGTCGTGCGAACTCTTACAGTGGTAGACTAGCAGATGTAGGGGATGTAGGTTGGTACGGTCTACCCGTTCGTAAGGTGCAAGCGCTTCTGAACGACTATGCCTCGGTCATCCGTTTCTCAAACACCATGTAGTGCGAGAATCTCAACGGAGGAGATCGAGTCTTGTGGGGAAAAGTGCGCAAACCTCTGCAGAGTGTATAAACTAATCATGGTTAGCCGTGTCCCCGGTTATGGACAACTTGAGTATCTAGTACTTGGATTATCATGTGAATCTCATCATGTTACTTTAATTAATTTTGTTGGGTTAATGATGATACTTAATTGGGATTGATAGGGTGTCTACACTCTCAATGTTTAACAACTACCATGGTAGTTAAATAAAATTTATTCCTTTGCAGTAGGGAAAAATTGGCTTTACGCAAAACTGTAACCATAGAGCTTTCCACCAGCCAAATATGCATGTAGTATAGCATTACTCTTTCATTGTTCTCTATGTGTTACTCTGCCAGCATATTGCATGTGCTGACCCGTTTCGGGCTGCAACGTTCATGTTGCAGACTTTTCAGACGATGAGTAAGGTGCCTTTAGGTCGTGGTTCTATACTCAGTGATGCCGTTGGAGTTGATGGACTCACTTATCTTCCAAGCCTTCCGCTGTTATCGTTATTAGATGGCCTTAAGCCATATTTATTGTAATAAGTTCTCTTTTGAGACACTCATTGTAATAAGTGTGTGATTGCTACTCTGTTATAAATCTCTCAAGTATTGTGCGATGTCAGCATTACTGATCCAGGGATGACACTGGAGAACACAGATTGGATCGTTTGAGGTCTGGTTGCTACAGACTAATTTTATAGCCAAAGCAAATTACCATGTTGTTCTAAAAGACTCTCAAAATAATATAAGTTAAGCATGAGAGATCAATAATTTCTATAAAATAAAACCACCTCCGTGTCCTAAAAAGATATAAGTGAAGCACTAGAGAAAAATTATCTAGCTCAAAAGATATAAGTGAAGCACATAGAGTATTCTAATAAATTCTGATTCATGTGTGTCTCTCCAAAAGGTGTGTACAGCAAGGATGATTGTGGTAAACTAAAAAGCAAAGACTCAAATCATACAAAACGCTCCAAGCAAAACACATATCATGTGGTGAATAAAAATATAGCCTCAAGTAAAGTTACCGATAGACGAGGACGAAAGAGGGGATGCCTTCCGGGGCATCCCCAAGCTTTGGCTTTTGGTTGTCCTTGAATTTTACCTTGGGGTGCCTTGGGCGTCCCCAAGCTTAGGCTCTTGCCACTCCTTGTTCCAAAATCCATCAAATCTTTACCGAAAAACTTGAAAACTTCACAACACAATACTCAACAGAAAATCTCATGAGGTCCGTTAGTATAAGAAAACAAACCACCACTTCAAGGTACTGTAATGAACTCATTCTTTATTTATATTGGTGTTAAACCTACTGTATTCCAACTACTCTATGGTTCATTCCCCC
>NC_041382.1:132755031-132786233 GCF_002162155.2 Triticum dicoccoides | reverse complement strand
AAACAACACACGAAAAACAGAATCTGTCAAAAACAGAACAGTCTGTAGCAATCTGGAGGTTTCGAATACTTAGGTTACTCCAAAAATCCTGAAAAAATAGGACATCCTAAATAATTTGTATATTGATCTAATTCAGTTGGAATCGGTATTTTATCGCTCTCTAGTAAAAACTGAAAATTATTCTTGTGAGCACATACTTTCTGTTTTTTACAGCAAGATCAAATAACAATCACCCAAGAAGATCCTAAAGGCTTTACTTGGCACAAATACTAATTAAAACATAAAAAACACAATCATAACAGAGGATAGATGATTTATTTATTACTAAACAGGAACAAAAGCAAGGAACAAAAATAAAATTGGGTTGCCTCCCAACAAGCGCTATCGTTTAACGCCCCTAGCTAGGCATAAGAACAAGAATAGATCTAGGTATTGCCGTCTTCGGTATGCAATCCATAAGTAGCTCTCATAATAGATTCATAAGGTAATTCAATTTTCTTACAAGGAAAGTGTTCCATGCCTTTCCTTAACGGAAATTGGAATCTAATATTTCCTTCTTTCATGTCAATAATTGCACCAATCATTCTAAGGAAAGGTCTACCAAGAATAATAGGACATGTAGGATTACAATCTATATCAAGAACAATGAAATCTATGGGCACATAATTCCTATTTGCAACAATAAGAACATCATTAATCCTTCCCATAGGTTTCTTAGTGGTGGAATCCACAAGGTGCAAATTTAAAGAACAATCATCAAATTCACGGAAACCTAACACATCACACAATGTTTTTGGAATCGTGGAAACACTAGCACCAAAATCACATAAAGCATAGAATTCATGATCTTTGATATTAATTTTAATAGTAGGTTCCCACTCATCATAAAGTTTTCTATGGATAGAAACTTCTAGTTCAATCTTTTCTTCATAAGATTGCATTAAAGCATCAACGATATGCTTAGTAAAAGCTTTTGTTTTGATCATAAGCATGAGGATAATTTAACACGGATTGCAACAAGGAAAAACAATATATCAAAGAGCAATTATAATAATTAAATTCCTTGAAATCCAAAATTGTGGGTTCATTGCTATGTAAAGTTTTGACCTCTTCAATCCCACTTTTAGCAATTTTAGCATCAAGATCTAAAAACTCCAAATCATTGGGACGCCTTTTAACTAAAGTTGACTCATCTCCAGTCCCATCTTCATCAAGATTCAAATTGGAAAACAAAGATTTAATAGGGGATACATCAATCACTTTTAGATCTTCATCATTATTACCATGATAACTAGAAGAACACACTTTCACAAAGCAATCTTTCTTAGCATGCATCCTAGCGGTTCTTTCTTTGCACTCATCAATGGAAATTCTCATGGCTTTGAGAGACTCATTGATATAATGCTTAGGTGGAATAGATCTCAGTTTCAAAGAATCAACATCAAGAGAAATTATATCCATGTTCCTAGCCAACTCATCAATCTTAAGCAATTTTTCTTCAAGCAAAGTATTGAAATTCTTTTGTGAATTCATAAATTCTTTAACATTAATCTCAAAATCAGAGGGCATCTTATTAAAATTTCCATAAGAGTTGTTGTAGGAATTACCATAATTATTAGAGGAATTACTGGGGAACGGCCTAGAATTAAAGTTTCCTCTATACGCGTTGTTACCAAAATTGTTCCTACCAACAAAGTTCACATCCATAGATTCATTATTATTCTCAATCAATGTGGACAAAGGCATATCATTAGGATCAGAAGAAACACTCTTATTAGCAAACAATTTCATAAGTTCATCCATCTTTCCACTGAAAACATCAATCTCTTCTATCGCATGAACCTTTTTACTAGTGGATCTTTCAGTATGCCATTGAGAATAATTAACCATAATATTATCTAGGAGTTTAGTAGCTTCACCTAAAGTGATTTCCATAAAAGTGCCTCCCCTGGCCGAATATAAAAGATTTCTAGAAGCAAAATTCAATCCAGCATAAATTTTTTGTATAATCATCCATAAGTTCAAACCATGTGTAGGGCAATTACGTATCATTAATTTCATCGTCTCCCAAGCTTGTGCAACATGCTCATGATCAAGTTGCTTAAAATTCATAATATTGTTTCTAGGAGAGATGATCTTAGCGGGAGGAAAATACTTAGAGATAAAAGCATCTTTGCACTTATTCCATGAATTAATACTATTTTTAGGCAAAGAAGAGAACCAAGTTTTAGCACGATCTCTAAGCGAAAATGGAAATAGCTTCAATTTGACAATATCATTATCCACATCTTTCTTATTTTGCATATCACACAGATCAACAAAGTTGTTTAGATAGGTAGCAGCTTCTTCACTAGGAAGGCCAGAGAATTGATCTTTCATGACAAGATTCAACAAAGCAACATTAATTTCACAAGATTCAGCATCAGTAAGAGGAGCAATCGGAGTGCTAATAAAATCATTGTTGTTGGTATTGGAGAAGTCACATAATTTAGTATTATCTTGAGCCATCGTGACAAACAATCAATCCAACACACAATCACACAAGAGGCAAGCTAAAGAAGGCGAATGGAAAAAGGGCAAACGGAAAAGAGGCGAATAAAACAGCAAGGGTGAAGTGGGGGAGAGGATAACGAGAGGCAAATGGCAAATAATGTAATACAAGGGATAAGAGTTTGTGATGGGTACTTGGTATGTCTTGACTTGAGCGTAGATCTCCCCGGCAACGGCGCCAGAAATCCTTCTTGCTACCTCTTGAGCATGTGTTGGTTTTCCCTTGAAGAGGAAAGGGTGATGCAGCAAAGTAGCATAAGTATTTCCCTCAGTTTTTGAGAACCAAGGTATCAATACAGTAGGAGACTACACGCAAATCGCCTAGTACCTGCACAAACAATCAAGAACCTTGCAACCAACACGATAAACGGGTTGTCAATCCCTTCACAACCACTTGCAAAAGTGAGGTCTGATAAAGATAATAATATAAATATTTTTGGTATTTTTGTTGTATAGATTGGAAAATAAAGATTGCAAAATAAATAGTAAAATAGAATTGAAGATCGAAAACTTATATGATATGAAGTAGACCCGGGGGCCATAGGTTTCACTAGTGGCTTCTCTCAAGATACCATATATTACGGTGGGTGAACAAATTACTGCCGAGAAATTGGTAGAAAAGCGCATAGTTATGAGAATATCTAGGCATGATCATGAAAATAGGCATCACGTCCGTGTCAAGTAGACTGAAATGATTCTGCATCTACTACTATTACTCCACACATCGACCGCTATCCAGCATGCATCTAGAGTATTAAGTTCATAAGAACAGAGTAACGCATTAGGCAAGATGACATGATGTAGAGGTATAAACTCAAGCAATATGATATAAACCCCATTTTTTATCCTCGATGGCAACAATACAATACGTGCCTTGCTGCCCCTACTGTCACTGGGAAAGGACACTGCAAGATTGAACCCAAAGCTAAGCACTTCTCCCATTGCAAGAAAGATCAATCTAGTAGGCCAAACTAAACCGATAATTCGACGAGACTTGCAAAGATATCAAATCATGCATATAAGAATTCAGAGAAGAATCAAATATTGTTCATAGATAATCTTGATCATAAACCCACAATTCATCGGATCTCGACAAACACACCGCAAAAGAATTACATCGAATAGATCTCCAAGAACATCGAGGAGAACATTTTATTGAGATCCAAAGAGAGAGAAGAAGCCATCTAGCTAATAATTATGGACCCGAAGGTCTGTGGTAAACTACTCACACATCATTGGAGAGGCTATGGTGTTGATGTAGAAGCCCTCCGTGATTGATTCCCCCTCCGACAGATCGCCAGAAAAGGCCCCAAGATGGGATCTCACGGGTACAGAAGGTTGCGGCGATGGAAAAGTGGTTTCGTGGCTCCCCTGGATGTTTTCAGGGTATAAGAGTATATATAGGCGAAAGAAGTAGGTCGATGGAGCTACAAGGGGCCCACAAGGGTGGGGTGCGCTTACCCCCCTGGGCGCGCCACCCTACCTCGTGGACGCCTTGTTGCTTCCTTGACCTCCACTCCAAGTCACCTGGATTGTGTTTGTTCCAAAAAAGATCCTCGCGAAGGTTTCGTTTCGTTTGGATTCCGTTTGATATTAATTTTCTGCGAAACACTGAAATAGGCAAAAAACAACAACTAGCACTGGGCCTCCGGCTAATAGGTTAGTCCCAAAAATAATATAAAAGTGCATATTAAAGCCCATTAAACATCCAAAACAGATAATATAATAGCATGGAACAATCAAAAATTATAGATACGTTGGAGACATATCACATATCTAGTTCAATCTCGTTATCGGCAAGTCTCTTTACTCGTTCTGTAATGCATCATCCCGTAACTAACTCATTAGTCACATTGCTTGCAAGGCTTATAGTGATGTGCACTACCGAGAGGGCCCAGAGATACCTCTCTGATACACGGAGTGACAAATCCTAATCTCGATCTATGCCAACTCAACAAACACCATCGGAGACACCTGTAGAGCATCTTTATAATCACCCGGTTACGTTCTGACGTTTGATAGCACACAAGGTGTTCCTCTGGTATTCGGGAGTTGCATAATCTCATAGTAAGAGGAACATGTATAAGTCATGAAGAAAGCAATAGCAATAAAACTAATCGATCATTATGCTAAGCTAACGGATGGGTCTTGTCCATCACATCATTCTCTAAATATGTGATCCCATTCATCAAATAACAACACATGTCTATGGTTAGGAAACTTAACCATCTTTGATTAACGAGCTAGTCAAGTAGAGGCATACTAGGGACACTCTATTTATCTATGTATTCACACATGTACTAAGTTTGCGGTCAATACAATTCTAGCATGAATAAGAAACATTTATCATGATATGAGGAAATATAAATAACAACTTTATTATTGCCTCTAGGGCATATTTCCTTCAGTCTCCCACTTGCACTAGAGTCAATAATCTAGATTACATAGTAATGATTCTAACACCCATGGAGTCTTGGTGCTGATCATGTTTTGCTCGTGAGAGAGGCTTAGTCAACGGGTCTGCAACATTTAGATCCGTATGTATTTTGCAAATCTCTATGTCTCCCTCCTTGACTTGATCGCAGATGGAATTGAAGCATCTCTTGATGTGCTTGGTTCTCTTGTGAAATATGGATTCCTTTGCCTAGGCAATTGCTCCAGTATTGTCACAAAAGATTTTCATGGGACCCGGTGCACTAGGTATTACACCTAGATTGGATATGAACTCCTTCATCCAGACTCCTTCATTTGTTGCTTCGAAGCAGCTATGTGCTCCGCTTCACACGTATATCCCGCCACGACGTTCTGCATGGAACTGCACCAACTGACAGCTCCACCATTCAATATAAATACATATCTGGTTTGTGACTTAGAGTCATCCGAATCAGTGTCAAAGCTTGCATCGACGTAACCATTTATGACAAGCTCTTTGTCACCTCCATAAACGAGAAACATATCCTTAGTCCTTTTCAGGTATTTTAGGATGTTCTTGACCGTTGTCCAGTGATCCACTCCTGGATTACTTTGGTACCTCCCTGCTAAACTTATAGCAAGGCACACATCAGGTCTAGTACACAGCATTGCATACATGATAGAACCTATGGCTGAGGCATAGGGAATGACTTTCATTTTTCTCTCTATCTTATGCAATGGTCAGGCATTGAGTCTAACTCAATTTCACACCTTGTAACACAGGCAAGAACCCTTTCTTTGACTGATCCATTTTGAACTTCTTCAAAACTTTATCAAGGTATGTGCTTTGTGAAAGTCCAATTAAGCGTCTTGGTCTATCTCTATAGATCTTGATGCCCAATATATAAGCAGGTTCACCGAGGTCTTTCATTGAAAAATTCTTATTCAAGTATCCTTTTATGCTATCTAGAAATTCTATATTATTTCCAATCAACAATATGTCATCTACATATAATATTAGAAATGCTATAGAGCTCCCACTCACTTTCTTGTAAATACAGGCTTCTCCAAAAGTTTGTATAAAACCATATGCTTTGATCACACTATCAAAGCATATATTCCAACTCCGAGAGGCTTGCACCAGTCCATAAATGGATCGCTGGAGCTTGCACACTTTGTTAGCACCTTTAGGATCGACAAAACCTTCTGGTTGCATCATATACAACTCTTCTTTAAGATATCCATTAAGGAGTACAGTTTTGACATCCATTTGCCAAACTTCATAATCATAAAATGCGGCAATTGCTAACATGATTCGGACAAACTTAAGCATCGCTATGGGTGAGAAGGTCTCATCGTAGTTTACTCCTTGAACTTGTCAAAAAATATTCGCAACAAGTCAAGCTTTGTATACAGTAACATTACCGTCAGCGTCAGTCTTCTTCTTGAAGATCCATTTATTCTCTATGGCTTGCCGATCATCGGACAAGTCAACCAAAGTCCACACTTTGTTCTCATACATGGATCCCCTCTTAGATTTCATGGCCTCAAGCCATTTCGCGGAATCTGGGCTCATCATCGCTTCCTCATAGTTCGTAGGTTCATCATGGTCAAGTAACATGACCTCCAGAACAGGATTACCGTACCACTGGTGCAGATATTACTTTGATTGACCTACGAGGTTCAGTAGTAACTTGATCAGAAGTTTCATGATCATCATCATTACCTTCCTCGCTAATTGGTGTAGGAATCACTGGAACTAATTTCTGTGATGAACTACTTTCCAATTCGGGAGAAGGTACAATTACCTCATCAACTTCTACTTTCCCCCCACTCACTTCTTTCGAGAGAAACTCCTTCTTTAGAAAGGATCCATTCTTAGCAACGAATATCTTGCCTTCAAATCTGTGATAGAAGGTGTACCCAATAGTCTCCTTTGGGTATCCTATGAAGACACATTTCTCTGATTTGGGTTTGAGCTTATCAGGTTGAAGCTTTTTCACATAAGCATCGCAGCCCCAAACTTTAAGAAATGACAGCTTAGGTTTCTTGCTAAACCACAGTTCATATGGTGTTGTCTCAACGGATTTAGATGGAGCCCTATTTAAATTGAATGCATCCGTCTCTAAATCATAACCCCAAAACAATAGTGGTAAATTAGTAAGAGACATCATAGATCACACCATATCCAATAAAGTACGGTTACGACGTTCGGACACACCATTACGTTGTGGTGTTCCAGGTGGCATGAGTTGTGAAACTATTCCACATTGTTTCAAATGAAGACCAAACTCATAACTCAAGTATTCACCTCCACGATCAGATCGTAGAAACTTTATTTTCTTGTTAGGATGATTTTCTACTTCACTCTGAAATTCTTTGAACTTTTCAGATGTTTTCGACTTATGTTTCATCAAGTAGATATACCCATATCTGCTCAAATCATCTGTGAAGGTCAGAAAATAACGATACCCGCCGCGAGCCTCAACACTCATCGGACCGCATACATCAGTATCTATTATTTCCACCAAGTCAGTTGCTCGCTCCATTGTTCCGGAGAATGGAGTCTTAGTCATGTTGCCCATGAGGCATGGTTCGCAAGCATCAAGTGATTCCAAAAGCCCATCGGCATGGAGTTTCTTTATGCGCTTTACAGCAATATGACCTAAACGGTAGTGCCACAAATAAGTTGAACTATCATTATTAACCTTGCATCTTTTGGCTTCAATATTATGAATATGTGTATCACTACAATCGAGATTCAACAAAAATAGACCACTCCTCAAGAGTGCATGACCATAAAAGATATTACTCATATAAATAGAACAAGCATTATTCTCTGATTTAAATGAATAACCGTCTCGCATCAAACAAGATCCAGATATAATGTTCATGCTTAACGTTGGCACCAAATAACAATTATTCAGGTCTAAAACTAATCCCGAAGGTAGATGTAGAGGTAGCGTGCCGACGGCGATCACATTGACTTTGGAAGCATTTCCCACGCGCATCGTCACCTTGTCCTTAGCCAATCTTCATTTAATCCATAGCCCCTGTTTCGAGTTGCAAATATGAGCAACAGAAGCAGTATCAAATACACAGACGCTAGAGTATTAGTAAGGTACACATCAATAACATGTATATCAAATATACCTTTCACTTCGCCATCCTTCTTATCCGCCAAATACTTGGGGCAGTTCCGCTTCTGGTGACCAGTCCCTTTGAAGTAGAAGCACTCAGTCTCAGGCTTAGGTCTAGACTTGGGCTTCTTCACTTGAGCAGCAACTTGCTTACTATTCTTCTTGAAGTTCCCCTTCTTCCCTTCTCCCTTTTTTCTTGAAACTAGTGGTCTTGTTAACCATCAACACTTGATGCTCCTTCTTGATTTCTACCTCCACAGCCTTTAGCATCGCGAAGAGCTCAGGAATTGTCTTATCCATCCCTTGCATATTATAGTTCATCAAGAAGCTTTTATAGCTTGGTGGCAGTGATTGAAGAACTCTGTCAATGGCATTATCATCAGGAAGATTAACTCCCAGTTGAGTCAAGTGGTTGTGGTACCCATACATTCTGAGTATATGTTCACTGACAGAACTATTCTCCTCCATTTTGCAGCTATAGAACTTATTGGAGACTTCCTATCTCTCAATTTGGGCATTTGCTTGAAATATTAACTTCAACTCCGGGAACATCTCATATGCTCCATGACATTCAAAACGTCGTTGAAGTCCCGATTCTAAGCCGTAAAGCATGGCACACTGAACTATCGAGTAGTCATCAGCTTTGCTCTGCCAGACGTTCACAACGTCCGGAGTTGCTCCTGCAACGGGTCTTGCACTTAGCGGTGCTTCCAGGACGTAATTCTTCTGTGCAACAATGAGGATAATCCTCAAGTTACGGACCCAGTCCGTGTAGTTGCTACCATCATATTTCAACTTAGCTTTCTCTAGGAACGCACTAAAATTCAAAGGAATGGTAGCACGGGCCATTGATCTACAACAACATAGACATGCAAAAACTATCAGGTACTAAGTTCATGATAAATTAAAGTTTAATTAATCATATTACTTAAGAACTCCCACTTAGATAGACATCCCTCTAGTCATCTAGATGATCACGTGATCCATATCAACTAAACCACGTGAGATGGAGTTGTTTTCAATGGTGAACATCACTATTTGATCATATATACTATATGATTCACGTTCGACCTTTTGGTCTCAGTGTTCCGAGGCCATATCTGCATATGCTAGGCTCGTCAAGTTTAACCCGAGTATTCTGCACGTGCAAAACTAGCTTGCACTCGTTGTATGTGAACGTAGATCTTATCACACTCGATCATCACGTGGTGTCTCGGCATGACAAACTGTAGCAACGGTGCATACTCAGGGAGAACACTTATACCTTGAAATTTAGCGAGGGGTCATCTTATAATGCTACCGCTGTACTAAGCAAAATAAGATGCATAAAGGATAAACATCACATGCAATCATATGTGACATGATATGGCCATCATCATCTTGTGCCTTTGATCTCCATCTCCAAAACACCGTCATGATCTCCATCATCACCAGCTTGACACCTTGATCTCCATCGTAGCATCATTGTCGTCTCGCCAACTATTGCTTCTATGATTATCGTTGCCGCTTAGTGATAAAGTAAAGTAATTACATGGCGATTGAATTTGATACAATAAAGTGACAACCATAAGGCTCCTGCTAGTTGCCGATAACTTCTACAAAACATGATCATCTCATACAACAATTTATATCTCATCACGCCTTGACCATATCACATCACGACATATGCCCTGCAAAAACAAGTTAGACGTCCTCTACTTTGTTGTTGCAAGTTTTATGTGGCTGCTACGGGCTTCTAGCAAGAACCGTTCTTACCTACGCATCAAAACCACGATGATTTTTCATCAAGTGTGTTGTTTTAACCTTCAACAAGGACCGATCATAGTCAAACTCGATTCAACTAAAGTTGGAGAAATAGAAACCCGCCAGCCACCTATGTGTGAAGCACATCGGTGGAACTAGTCCCATGAACGCGGTCGTGTAACTAGTCTCATGAACGCGGTCATGTAATGTTGGTCCGGGCTGCTTCATCCAACAATATCATTGAATCAAAGTAAGACGTTGCTGGTAAGCAGTATGACTATTATCGCCCACAACTCTTTGTGTTCTACTCGTGCATATAACATCTATGCATAGACCTGGCTCAGATGCCACTGTTGGGGAATGTAGTAATTCAAAAAAATTCCTATGATCACGCAATATCTAACTAGGAGATGCATAGCAATGAGAGGGGAGAGTGTGTCCATGTACCCTCATAGACCGAAAGCAGAAGCGTTTAGTAACGCGGTTGATGTAGTCGAACGTCTTCGCGATCCAACCGATCCAAGCACCAAACGTACGGCACCTCCGTGTTCAGCACACCTTCAGCACGATGACGTCCCTCGAGCTCTTGATCTAGTTGAGGACAAGGGAGAGTTCCGTCAGCACAACGGCATGGCGACAGTGCTGATGAAGCTACCGGCGTAGGGCTTCACCTAAGCACTACGACGATATGACCGGGGTGGTAAACTGTGGAGGGGGGGGGGCACCGCACATGGCTAAGAGATCGTCTGTTGCGCTATTGGGGTGCCCCCTGGCCACGTATATAAAGGAGGGAGGGAGAGAGGAGGTCGGCCATGAGGGGAGCGCCAGGGGAGTCCTACTTGGACTCCTAGTCCAAGTAGGATTCGGACGCCCCTTTTCCTTTCTTCCATCGGAGGGAAATGAAGGAGGGGAGAAGGAGAAGGAAGGAGGGGGCCGCGCCCCCACCACTTGTCCAATTCGGTTTGGGAAGGGGGATGTGACACCCCAAAATTTTGGCCTTGTTTTAATGGAATAAAATTTTGCCAGGATTTAAAACTTTGAATTTTTGAGCTCCATTTTGATTTTGTTTAAATCATTTCCTTCCCTGTTATGATGAGTTTTTCCCAAAGAGAAAACTTTTCAAAAATGTTGTTGGACTTGTTTAACCTCTCAAGAAAAACTTTCCTTTTATCAGTGTAACTAATTAAATAATTAAGTTGCTTGATCTTTATTTTCTTGAAAAGGGTTTTCTAGGTTAAATGGCCTTATTTGAACTACAACCATTTGATAAATTCCCTTAAAATTCCCACAAAAATTTGGAGATGTCATGTGATGTTTTTAAATCACTTTTATGCTAAAATATATTTCATTCATGAAATATTTTGAGCCCTACACTCAATTTTTCATCTCTGGTCCAGAGTGCTTTTTGCACTACAACCTATTTAAATATTTCTTTAAAACTTCTACAAAAATTAGGGGAGGTCAGTAGGAGCCTATTGTTTCACTTTGTGCAAAAACCTATTTATGTTCTTTGAAAAATTTGAGTGAATCAACCTCATCTTCATTCTGGACCAACTTGATGGTTTGTACAGCAACCATGTTTTTACTTGCTCTTTAACCCTTGATCTTTTCTCCTACTTGTAGTCCCCCATGTTAAACCCTTAAGTCCAGGAGCATGCACCTTTTGGATCATTTTTGGTTCATGAAATAATGTCATTTATTTCCTGTCCAGAATTGAAGTTTTGTAAAACTTGCACTAACAAGTTTCTGCTTTTGTCCAACTAACATCACCACTCTCTCTTTCTTCCACAAAGACACTGATCTGGAGATTTTGGCCACTCCAAGAAATGCCTAAGTGCCCTTGGCATTTTGTCAAACACCTTATGGGCATGAACAGTTTTGGCATGATTATAGATTTGTATGATGGACTTGTCCATCTGTCCAAACCATGTTGTCCAATAGCCTACTAATGGTCCCCAACCCAGACCTGTGGTTTTGCACTTGATCCCTAGCAGTTTTGGCTACCCTGGCATTTCATCAAACACCTTCTGTGCGTGCACTGGACGCGCCCAGAGCGCGCCAATTGCAGCCACGCGGCCGAGCCGACACGCTGGCCCCCTGGCTTTGGCCCACACGGCAGCACCTCGCCACGCACTCCCCTTCTCACCGCAACACGCCAAGCAGCCCCGCCGTGCCCGACAGGCCAAGCGCTAGCCGCCGCCGCCGCCCGACAGCCTCTGGCCATGTCGGTGCCGCCCAAGCCACTCCCACTCGCCACCTGCCCCTGTGAGCAGTGCGTTCTCATCCACAGCTTCGTCCCCTAGCGCTCGTCGCCGCCACGTTGCCCTGCAAGCTACAGAGAGGAGGTTCGCCGGAGAGCTTATCCGGCCGCCGCGGAACCGACCTCCACCGCCTATTTAAGGAAGCCCCGAGCGTCTCCGAGCCCTCAGGTAGCCTCACGCCGTCTCACTAGCGCCCCCATCGCCACCAATTGGAAGGGAGCAGGTCTTCTTCAACCTCTCCGGTCAGTTCGGCCACCGCCGCCTCCCGGCTCCGTTCGGCGCAACCAGAACTTCCCCCTCTCCAATCTCTTCACCAGAAGCCTTCTCTGCCTCCCATGAACACTTCCCCCTACTCCATTTTGATCGAGAACCACCGCCGCCCCGAAACCACTTTTCCCCGAAGCTTTCCTCCGCCGAGGAGCTCGCCGCCGACAGCACACGCCGTCCCCGCCGACCCAGCGACTACCAGCAGGATCGCCCTCGATCCGCGGATCCATCCCCGCCCTTCAGAGGCCACGAGGAGCCGCCGCTCACCGACGTTGGTCGCCGGAGTCCCGCCTCCGCTCGGGACAGAGGGAGAAGGAGGAGGGGCGGACTAGTCAAACCTGACTAGTGGGCCACCTAGGACCCACTGTCAGTGACACCCCACGCCATCCACGTGTTTAAGTGAAGGCGTAAACTTCAGGAGTACGCCTCCTCTGTACCGAAAGCGTATTTCTATCTGAATCGTTTTCTTTTCTGTTTTATTTTTAATAACAGATTTGACCAAATCTTTGACTGGCTATAACTTTTTAAATATAAGTCCAAATGAAATGATTCTTTTTCCTACCTTCCTCAAATTTGATCTAGTTTATTTTAAGATTTATTTGAAAAAAATTTCAAACAACTTTTTGGTTCTGTTTTTGAAATGTGTGTTAATTCATATATTTTTTAAATAGGACTTTGGGGAGAGAGAAGAAACTTTCAAAAGTTTTGGAGAGCACCTCACCCCTCCACAACATTGAAGGCAAGCATTCTGAACCCCGGCATAATATTTTTGGTGTGATCGTTGATACATTTATAACACCATCGCATTTCGAAGGACTTGTTATTTCATGTGATATGATCATATGCATGGGTGCATGTTGTTGATTTCCATGCTGTTGGAAATGGACTCACTTGTGATGATAATCACCCTCATGTGCCTTGCATGCATACCGGCAGGAACCCGGGGAAACCTCGGCCTTGGGTAGGCATGAGTTTGTCGCCGGTCTCCGTCGGGACGGTTATGTCTGGTATGGCATGGTAAGGTGATATGAGGGGTGACTTTGTTGGATGAAATATATGCGTCATGCTAATCATGCAGGGAATACTTGAACCTCCTGAGTTGACCGTAGATCGAGTCTTGTTCCAGTAACCCTCATACTTGTTTCGTACTACCACTCGTCTCTACAGCAAGTAGAGTACGGTTCAGTAAGTTGTCAACCTCTTTCCAGCACACACCGTACAGAGAGGCCATGGTGGAAGATACCGGTTGTAGCTGGTAGGCAGGCCACCTGGTCCGGGGGCATGGGTGTTTCCGGTTGGGACCGAGAGGGGAGGCCACCCCTTAGAGCGCGCGATATAAATTTGATCCCATGCTACGCGAGGTTGTAGCCTCCCCACTTAGAGTTTGCTTAACAGGTGTCGTGGGTGATTCCAGACACGTGTGAGATAGGCTGGTGTGTGCAAGTTAGGTGTGTTTTCAACAAAAAGACCGTAGACGGAATTAGTCCCGATGGACTAAAGAGATCCGTTACTCGTGGGTAAAGAGTACACCCTCTGCAGAGAATAAACCTATTCGAATAGCCGTGTCCATGGTTAAGGATTACAGTCTGGGATGGGTCAGGTGTCGGTCTTAGTGTCGGTCTTCGGAGGTGAAACTGTTAACCAGAAAATGGAATTACTACTCGTGACTTGTGATATCTATGATGATTATTATTATTGTTGACTAACCCATGATATTATTGTTATTATCGAGTATCTTTGGGATGGTTCTACCTCCAGGGATATTCATTATGGTTGTTTCTTTTAAAGCCCTTTATGTGGTGTCGCTCAGACGCCCGACTGTGGCATTTCTTTTAAAGCCCTTTATGTGGCGTCGCTCAGACGCCCGACTGTGGCATTTCTTTTAAAGCCCTTTATGTGGCGTCGCTCAGACGCCCGACTGTGGCATTTCTTTTAAAGCCCTTTATGTGGCGTCGCTCAGACGCCCGACTGTGGCATTTCTTTTAAAGCCCTTTATGTGGTGTTGCTCAGACGCCCGACTGTGGCATTGCTTGTTATTTATTTCATAAATTTTAATACTACTATGTATTGCATTTTTTTATAAATAACCGCCTGCACGCATCAGTATTTTATTTACTATTTTTGACTGACGTCATGAGCATAAAAATATTTTTAGCACATCATGGTTATATTATACCTGTGTTCATAATGTTTGCGAGTACATTCAAAGTACTCACTGGCTTGTCCCTGGCTATTGTCTTGGCCAGATTTTGCTCGCATGGAGAGGAGCGACGCGATGCCAGCCCCGGAACCCACTCAATGGAGATAGCAGCCTCGCGAAGATAGGAATTAACATGGTCAGCTGTTCCCGTGGGAAATGAAGTCCCATAGACACAGATGTTTCACAACCCGCTTCCGCCATCAACCACTAGAAACCATTTGTTGTACTCACAGGCCAGAATGGTCTTGTACTGCATATTTTGTATTTTGCTTGGAATTTCTGTATCAAGTTGGAGCCTCATCAGCTAACAGTAATCCTGGGGCTGATGAGCACGACGGTCTTTTCTGGAAATTTATTACCCGGAAAACCCGGTCGTGACAGGAGAGGCGCGCGCCACCTCGTGGCCCTTCTTCCCTCTCTCCACTAAAGCCACTAAGGCCCATTAACTTCCTCGGGGGGTTCCGGTAACCTCCCGGTACTCCGAAAAAATGCCCGAACCACTCGGAACCATTCCAATGTCCAAATGCAACCTTCCAATATATGAATCTTTACCTCTCGACCATTTCGAGACTCCTTGTCATGTCCGTCATCAAATCACATAACTCATAATACAAATCATCATTGAATGTTAAGCGTGCGGACCCTACGGGTTCGAGAACTATGTAGGCATGACCAAGACACATCTCTGGTCAATAACCAATAGCGGAACCTGGATGCTCATATTGGCTCCTACATATTCTACGAAGATCTTTATTAGTCAAACCGCATAACAACATACGTCATTCCCTTTGTCATCGGTATGTTACTTGCCCAAGATTCGATCGTCGGTATCCTCATACCTAGTTCAATCTCGTTACCGGCAAGTCTCTTTACTCGTTTTGTAATGCATCATCCCGTAACTAACTCATTAGTCACATTGTTTGCAAGGCTTATAGTGATGTGCATTACTGAGAGGGCCCAGAGATACCTCTCTGATACACAGAGTGACACATCCTAATCTCGATCTATGCCAACTCAACAAACACCATCGGAGACACCTGTAGAGCATCTTTATAATCACCCAGTTACGTTGTGACGTTTGATACCACACAAGGTGTTTCTCCGGTATTCGGGAGTTGCATAATCTCATAGTCAGAGGAACATGTATAAGTCATGAAGAAAGCAATAGCAATAAAACTAATCGATCATTATGCTAAGCTAACGGATGGGTCTTGTCCATCACATCATTCTCTAATGATGTGATCCCGTTCATCAAATAATAACACATGTCTATGGTTAGGAAACTTAACTATCTTTGGTTAACGAGCTAGTCAAGTAGAGGCATACTAGGGACACTCTATTTATCTATGTATTCACACATGTACTAAGTTTCCGGTTAATATAATTCTAGCGTGAATAATAAACATTTATCATGATATAAGGAAATATAAATAACAACTTTATTATTGCCTCTAGGGCATATTTCCTTCAAAACGAACCAACCACAAGGGGCTAGTGCGCCCCCCATATGGGCCGGCCTAGGAGGAGAAGGAAAGAAGGGAAGGAAAAGGAAAGAGTGGAATAGGATTCCTCCTTCCTCCCCCCCTCCGACATATATGGCAGGGGGCACGCGGCTTGGGAGCAGCCCAAGTAGGATTTAGTCCTGCTTGGGGCGCCTCCTGGCCTCTCCCCTCCCCTCCCACCTATATATATGTGGGGGTGCCTAGCACACACCAGAACAATTGTTAGCCGTGTGCGGCGCCCCCCTCCACCGTTTACACCCCCGGTCATATTTTCATAGTGCTTAGGCGAAGCCCAACGGAGATCACTTCACCATCACTGTCACCACACCGTCGTGCTGACGGAACTCATCTACTACCTCGACGTCTTGCTAAATCAAGAAGGCGAGGAACGTCATCGAGCTGAACGTGTGCAGAACGCGGACGTGTCGTGCGTTCGGTACTTGATCAGTTGACGCGAGAAGAAGTTTGACTACATCATCCGCATTGTGAAACGCTTCTGCTTACGGTCTATGAGGGTATGTAGACACACACACACACACACCCTCGTTTCTATGCATCTCCATGGATAGATCACTGCGTGTGCGTAGACTTTTTTTGTTTTCCATGCAAAGATTCCCAACAAGCCCCTCCATCAGCACAGAGTGAAATCTTCCGCTAGACTCTAGCTCCACCTTCAACATGACTCCATGTAGCTGCGCCTTGCCACCCCACGCCTTGTCAATTTCAAGCTCTGTCATGTGTGCACCATCTTGAATCAACACCGCGTCATAGTCTGTCGAAGCCGCACAAGCCCTCAGGCCTGCACCATGTGTTTCCATGCCCCAGAAGTTGGCCACCATCAGCATCACGCTCCTATGTCGTCGTCGCTGAAATCACTGCCATCTTCTGCTTTAACCAACATTCATGTCGATCCATCAGACAATCCAGTCCGACCCAGCCGAAATTATCCGACTGTAATCATGCTCCACCCTACGTCGTGTGTCACCAATGCAAGCTACCACGAGTGAGCCTCATAAAAAATAGAAAATAAAGACATCCACTACACATGCATCTCTACTCTCCACTTCAACCTTTTTAGCTTTATGCACCAGACCACACCTTTTCTCTTCCAGCACCTGCCTCCTACGGATGATCCCGCTGCTCCATCCGAACTTATTTTTCCTGACATTCGATCCTACGGGGCATCACCCTAAGGCTATGCATTGGCCATGCTCTAATGTAATCTACACTTGGAACAGTGTCACGACCTAGAAGAGCATGTGGAGGAGGAAGCCGACACTTGACTGTTTTTTCGTGAACTTACAACCACTTGACCTTTTTAGTTGTTGTTTTGCAGCCCAAAGGAGGGAACTTGGTGAATTTTTCATATTCCTCACCGTGCAGCTATTAGAAAGCTCCCATTGGACGCCCGCGTGCATCCAATAGTCCAGCCTTCGTTGAAGGGGCGCGCAAAATGGGCTGGTCCATTAGCATGCCTCAAGCGGATGTGAAAAAATCAAGAAAATCAACGAGAGCGTGGGACTCGAACTTCCGACCTCGGCACGAATAAAACGTTGATAGCCACTCATCCGCAAAACTGTTTGTGACTAAAACGTAGCATTGACATTAAAGTACCGTGGCCGATCCCTTTTTTTCAATTTGCGAAACCTTTGTTGGAAAAAGGTGTGAACATATTTTCTGAAAAATGTGAATAATGAAACTAATTCCGAAACCTTTTTAATAATGAAACTAATTCCGAATTCCGGGCAATCTTTGTGAACAGTGAACATTTTTTTAAAATGAATGTAAAATACATATTGGACATTTTGTTAGTATACAATGAACACTTTCAAATATACACTGAACATTCTTAGAAAAATACGGTGAACATTTTTTCAAACGCAATCTGAACAATTTTTCTATACACGAGGAACATTTTTTGTACACAGTGAACATTTTTTCAATGTATGTTGCACATTTTTTCAATGCGGTGAACTTTTTTTGAAAATGCAATCGGAACAATTTTTCTATACACGATGAACATTTTTTCAATGTATGTTGCTGTGAACTTTTTTTCAAAGGTGTGAAAGAATTGAAATCATAAAAGAACTTTTCTGAATTTCAAACCTTTTTTCGAAAAAGTAAACACAGCAGGGCAAGATGGGCCGGCCCATCTAACGCGTGTGCGCATTTATCTTTTTCGATTCTTTTTTCTGTGTGTTTATTGGTTTGGGTTTTCTGCTTCGATTCCTTTGTCTTTTTCAGATTTTAGTTTTTCTTCTGTTTTTAAATTTCCACGCATTTTGTTAATTTTTATAGTTTCGCAATATATGATGAACATTTTTCTAATATATGATGACCATTCTTTTGTTATATACACTGATTTTTTAATATACGGCAAACTTTACTTCAATTATATGAAGAACATTTTTATAACACAGACCGAGCATTCACATATTAAACAGTTTTCTAAAATATATATATATCCAATTTTTAAGAGATTTTGAAAATATCCAGCTCCTAAAAGACATCATCTGATTTTTTGGGTGAAATCCCGATTGAAAAACTGATGTATATTTTTTTTTAGAAAACCGGTCATGGGCAGGGTGGACCTGAAGACTCCTCTGTTTGACACCCATGGGCATCATCATGAGATCTCTTGGCACACACGATCAATACTGACGGTTGATTGCACAACGAGACGGAGGTATGGACCCAACTTTTGAAAGTGTTTATCTCGTATTTTAAAAAAATCATGCTGTTAAAAATATATTTGTGCACCTTCTTAACAAATTTCATGACATTTAAAAATCTTCACATGTTCAAAACATTCTTAATGACATTATTAAAAATGTAAAAACAATTTATCCCATGGTTTGTAAAGTTTTTTATATCATTCATAAAAAGTTGATCACCTTTAAAAAATGTTCAACCGTTATAAAAATATGCTCTCACATTTAAAAAAATGTTTATACCATGTAAAAGAATGCTCTCAATATTTTTTTTAAAAGTACCATTTAGAAAAATGGTCATGCAATTAAAAAATATATCTATCACTTAAGCAAATGTTTGCATATTTTAAAAACTATTTTTCATATATGTAAAATATTCACAATGTATTAAAAGTGGTCAATTTGCATTTAAATAATTTTCAACGTGTATTTAAGAAAAAAATTGATCCACATCTGTTTGAAAAATGTTCAGCGTGTATCTAGAAAATGTCCAACCATTATATGGAAATGTTCGACATGTATCGGAAAAAGGTCCACATGTATTTAGAAAATGAAGAAAAAGTAAAAAGTAGAAAAATAGAAAAATCGATGAAAACTGATACAGAAAACACATAGAAACAAAAGGCAAAAAATGTTCAACCTATATATGAAAAATGTTCAACATGTATTTTGAAAAAAATCTGCATGTATTAAAAATGTGAAATGTTAAAAAAATAAACATAAAAGAAAAATGAACAGAATGATGAGAAAATATATAAAAACTCATAGAAAAACTTACAGAAAAAACAGTTGGAACCAGTTCATATAAGCTTACCATAACCGACCCAAAGGCTAAAGGTATGCACATTGTGAACTAGCCCATTAGCGAAAGTGTTAGAGGCGAGACAAGCTTAGGTCTCACGGTAATCGAGGCATAGCTATCTTGGCATGTAAAGACCCCACGTTTTCTGCATGCCTGGGCGATTCGCTGATCGTTGCACATGGGCTAAGGCCAGTGATAATCAGGCTAGCTCAGCCATGGAAGTGTCACGTTATCACCTACGTCTATACGTGGGAGGCGATTGAAGGAGACGAACTAGTCCTTCCTGACCCTCAGTTATTGCACCTATTTGTGTTCTATTGTGGATTCTTCAACCTTCTCATAATATGTTGCCATGAACTTATCTATAGTAGCCACATGCAAGGAACATGACAATGTTGTCTTTATATACCAGGTCCAGACAACACACACTGTGCAACACATGGTGAGAAGAAGACATGATAGCACTCAGAGCATGCTGATTATAGAGGATGGTGTCATGGCCGACTCAAATAAAAATAAAGATGTTACAAGGATGAGGCATCATGTACAATCAAAAATTAGAAAGGACTAGCCGCTGCCTCGTTAATTTTTTAGGATTGTCCAAAATTTTCTTACTAATATTGAAATGCAGTGATCAACCATGAGCATAGTCGAAGCATGGTTTCGAGCAATGCAGAAGGTTCACCGGAGGTGGATGTAGTAAGAGAGTCAAATTGTCAGTAAAAATATCTTATATAGTTCATATTAAAATCTCTTATATTTAGGAACGGAGGCAGTAAAAATTAAAGAGTAGAGATCAACACTGGTTATTTTAGGCAGGATTAAACACTGGATAAACATCCTAAGTTTGTGAGTTAATTACACGATAGTACCATATTTGGGGCGGCGATGGCGAATTGGTACCAAGTTTGGTAATTTTTACGCGTCAGTACCAAGTTTGGGGCGAAGCGTTGCAAATCGGGCTAAACTTCGTATTTCTACGTATTGACGCTGGAACTGACTGCCCGGGCCCGCGCGTCAGCTGCCACGCTGGCGAATCGGCACGCGCCCGCTCGCTCGATAGGTGCGGTCTGGCTCGAACCGGACCGGCTCGTGCTCTGTATCCTCTCCTTCTCCTCTCTTCCTCTGTTCGTCGACGAATGACGAACCCTAGCTCCCCCGTGCGTCTCTACGGCGATGGCGGCGGCGACCCCGAGCGGCGGCGGCGGTGACGGCTATGACGATGGCACAAACATTCCCCTCTTCGGCAGCGGCGTGGCAGGAGCAATCGAGGGCGACGATGGCTACTCGAGCTCTGAGTATTCGAGCGACGACGACGATTTCATGGAGCCAACACTATCCATGGAGCAGCGGGTACGGCTGGCACATCTTTGGGTGGCGAACCCTAGCAATAGCCGCTGACCCATGGGCTAGGCGGCGTCCTATAAGTTTCTGTCTTTTTTCTTCTCTTTTATTTTCTAATTGGGTTATAGTGTGCGGATTAGGTAAATTGCATGTGAATTGTAGTTTATATGAAGACATGTGGAATGAGGATCCATTTTGACAATAACAATCTGTTAGAGAGGAAGCTAAGCGATTCAGATGTGACATATCTGAATATGGTTGCATTGATGGAAACACAAGGCTTTGGTATTGATGATTCACTAATGTTTTACATGGAGAGCCCAGGAGAGCAGGGCTTGGAATTGGTTGATAGTAATGTTAAACTACAGTTGATCAAGAGGCATAATGAGGAGAGTTTGGTGCTTAATTTGCTATTTAGAGCTTGTCCACCAGCTATCAGTGTAGCACAGAAGGGTTTTGTAGAGAAGCAAAATTTAGATCCAATTGTTTATTCTGAGCCTGTTGTTTATGATCTAGCTGATCCTCCTATTTATGTTGTTGATCACCAAGGTGTTGCTTATGAAGGTCAGAGTAGCTGCTCTATTGCAGCTATAGGTCCTGCTGTTTTAACACAAGAGAGCAGGAGTGTTCTAAATCCAAAGTTAGAATAAGTTGTGGAAGAAGAACAAGATGGCTATGATGGCAGTTATGCATCTTCATCTGAAGGGCAATATGATAGTGACAATAACCCTTATCATGTGGGGGATTTAAGGCCTAACCACAATGAGGAAATGAGTGATGCTGAAGACATGGAGATGGAAGAGGGAAACGGACAGAGAGAGGAAGAAGTACAAGAACTAGATGAGGAAGAAACAAAGGAGGAAGAATCAGGAGAAGAAACAGAGGAGGAAGAACAAGTGCTATATGAGGATGACACAAAGGTAGAGGAATTATTTGATTTGGAGGATGATGACCCTATTTTTCCAGAAGAGGAAGAAAAAAATATATGTGCCAGCAAAGAAGAAGCAGAAGCTACAAGTAAGGAGGGGACCAACAACAAGGTCACATTCTTGTGTTTTAGAAGAGGTGCAACCTGATTGGAAACCTTCATCAGATGAAGAAGATAATAGTTTACTAAAGGACAGTGAAGATGATGGGTTTCAGCCACTAGCATTTGTGCTACCTCAAAGAAGGAGGAGCAGGGCAAAGAAGAGGCCACCTAGAGTATGGTACAATGAGGATTTGGAGCAACCACACCAACAACTACAACTGCATATGTGTTTCAGGGATCAACATCAATTCAGAGATGCCTTGTTGAGCTTGCACATCACTCAGTGCAGAGACTTCAAGTATCACATGAACTCAGATCAGAGGATCATTGTGCATTGCAAGAATGCACAATGCAAGTTCTGCATTGTGGCAGCTGTTATAAAAGGGGAAAACACTTTTGCAATTAAGAAGATGAGAATACAACACACTTGCCCTAGTTCTACTGAAACAACCAGGGTAAGTGCCAAGTGGCTTGCAAAGCAATATGAGCCACTTTTCAGATCTGATGTCAGTACTAGCATACATACACTTATTGATGCCTGCATGGAAAAGTATGGTGTGGATGTGCCCAAGGCTATGGCATATAGGGCCAAAAACCTAGCTGTTGAGGCTGTGTTGGGAGATCATAAGGAATACCCAAGGCTGGGAGACTATGCTCAGACTGTCATAGATACAAACCCTGGTAGTAGAGTTGTAGTCACTACTGTAACTCCAATAGCCACTGAGAAAATTCCACATCCAGGACCAAGATTCCATGCCATGTTTTACTGCATCAATGGAGCAAGGGAGGGATTTCTACAGGGGTGTAGAACATTCATTGGTTAGTTTATTTGAGCTTGTACACTACTTTGATGTTGTTAGTTTCAATAGCTTGCACATATAAATGCATTTAACATGTTATATTTACTTCCCGTTTTAGGTGTTGATGGATGTTTTATCAAGCTGACCACTGGTGCACAAATCCTTGCTGCCACTGGTAGAGATGGCAATAACAAGATATACCCACTAGCATTTGGCATTGTTGGACAAAAGGACAAAGCAAACTGGTGCTGGTTTCTACACCAACTGAAAATTTGTCTTGGAGGAGAAGATGGATAGTATGGTCCATATACTATAATGTCTGATAGACAGAAGGTATGTGTATCCACCTTGCATTGCCTGCTAAATATGTGTTTACATGTGTATTAGACAGTAGCTTAGCTATTTAAATTGTGTGCACCAGGGGCTACTGTATGTAGTGAATAGTGTTTTTTCTAACAGTCATCAAAGATTCTGCTTAAGACACATATATGCAAACTTCCAAAATGCTGGCTTTAGGGGGGAAGATCTTAAGAAGTTCATGGATAATGCCAGTTATGCCTATAATGAACACAAACTTAATAAAGCAATGGGATGATCTCAAAGCTGAGAGTGAGGAAGCTTGGCAGTGGCTTAGTGCAATTCCCAAGAAAACAAGGGCTAGGCATGCAATTGACACAAATTCCAAGATTGACTTGGTTGTCAACAATTTGTCTGAGGTGTTTAACAAGTACATCCTAGATCATAGGAAAAACCAGTAAGAACTATGTGTGATGGCATAAAGGATAGGAAGATGGTTAGGTGGCACAGGAATAGAGAGAGTGGAAAGGAAGCTAGATGGGAGATCACACCACATTACAGTGGGAAGTTGGAGATTGAAAAGGAAAGGGCCAGGTACTGCAAACCCATTCAAGCAGGTGTTAACTTGTGGCAAGTAACTAGTGGGGAGCAAACACATGCTATCAATTTGGAACTTGAAACATGTGGTTGCAGAAAGTGGGACCTCAGTGGCATCTGCTACCTCTTGAGCACTGCGTTGGTTTTCCCTTGAAGAGGAAAGGGTGATGCAGTAGAGCAGCGTAAGTATTTCCCTCAGTTTTTGAGAACCAAGGTATCAATCCAGTAGGATACCATGTGATGAAGCTATGTACCTAAGGTAGGGTCATGGACCTGACCTAGACATCCTCCCCTAGGACATCACCTTGAAGCCAGGATCATTCAAAGGGTACCATCATCCACTCGACCATAGATGTTCCACTCAGAAGAATCAATGTCACTCGACCGTCGCAGAAGTCACTCGACAGAAAGAAGAGCTAAAGCCACTCTGCACGAACAATGGTCAAGCATTTACTTGTAGGCTTAATTGTCATTTATAGCACTTAAATACAGGCGTTACCAGTAACGTCCCCATCTTTATGTACCTTAAACCCTTTGTAACTGAGGGCGGGAGGGGTCTGGCGAACTCTATATAAGCCACCCCCTCCTCAAGGACAAGGGTTCGCACCCCCTGTAACTCACACGCATATAATCCAGTCGACCGCCTCCGGGCTCCGAGACGTAGGGTTGTTACTTCCCCTGAGAAGGGCCTGAATTCGTAAAACTCGCGTGTACAACTCCTCCATAGCTAAGATCTTGCCTCTACATTCCTACCTCCCTATTCTATTGTCAGACTTAGAACCACGACAGTTGGCGCCCACCGTGGGGCAGGTGTCTTAGCGACTTGTTGGAGAAGTTGCGATTTTCTCGATCCCCATCAACATGGTTTCAGGCGGAGGTTTGGCCGAGGGCTGCGAGATCCGTCTCGGCGCGCTCGTGTTCATCACCGACGACTCCGCCTGGCTCCAAGAAGCGCCACTTGACGTCGAGGCACTCCCCGTCCGCGGGGCAACGCACTTTCGCGTGTGCGTCCGTGGCGTCCTCTTACGGCAGCCGTCGACTCAGTATCGGTCGGCTCATGTACTGACCTCCCTCCCTGTAGCCCGCCGGACCAAGTGTTCCGGTCGATCGAGGCTTCAGCAGTGGGTGAGGCATGCGGTGGCTCGCCAGTCGGCCACCCCCAAGTCGCGGAAATTGAGCCCGACAAAACTCTCTACGACATGTTCGACCTGTCGACTGGCTCCGTAGAGACTGCATCCGAGTGCGACAGCAGTGACCCCGCGACAGAAGTTTTGATGGTCAATGGACCACGCAGTCCTCCTGGCTTCACTCGTGAAGATGGAGGCGATGGGGGCGGCGATCCATCGCGTGTTCACGAAGAGTACCCCCCGCCCCCCGAACCCCTCTCTTCGCAGCGGAGGGAAGAACTTCATCGCCGGAACATGGATGCGCTTCACACTCCTATCGTTGGAGAAACCCCTGAGGCTCAGGCCTTGGAGGAGGCGCACCTAGACAACTTGGCTGAGCGCACTTGACTGGAGAGCCTCCAGCGTGCACTCGACGAGTGTGCTCGGCAGTGTATCCCCAAGTCCTGTCAACGCCAACTTTTTCCGCCTCCGACTCAGGTATACCGAACTCCGATCCAGAATCTCGCAGCTGCGGCCCGAATAGCGGAGTCAATCCAACCTTCCCAGTTAGAAGCTGGTCGAGGTCTGGTGTAGATCCGGGCTTTGCTCCGTGCGGCGGGAGAGCAGAATATAGCAGTATCTCAGTCGCAGAATATGATCCATAGCAGATCCGTGTTTGCAGACACAATCCAGTCGGCTCACAGCCCGAGATCGCCCCCGAGGCATGAAGGACGTGAGGACCGGCGAGATCAGTACAGAAACCGCGAGCAGTATGATCACCGACTCGATCACGATGATTGTCGTCGAGTGCCCACGCCTCCCCAAAGGAGTGGGTCATACGTGCCTCGACAGCATGATGACAGACGTCCTCACAGTGATGGGCGAAGGATTCCAGTCGACCCCAGGGAGCCGGGCTTTGATGCGAGATCTATTCTTGTTCAGGGTCTGATCGACAGAAACAGAGCTCACACAGAGGGTCACGACAGAGATTTCCCAACCAGCAGCAGGGTACATGTCTCGGGTCCAGAGTGCTTCAGCAGAGCCATCAGGGTTGCGGTGATTTCTCCCAACTTCAGGCTGGCAACTGGAGTCAGTAAGTTCACTGGCGAGTCCAAGCCTAACACTTGGCTTGAGGATTATCGAGTGGCTGTATAGATTGGTGGTGGCAATGATGAAGTAGCCATGAAGCACCTTCCTTTGATGTTGGAGGGCTCGGCCAGAGCGTGGCTGAATCAGTTAGCGCCTAGCAGTATTTATACTTGGGGAAGATCTTGCCCGAGTATTTGTCAGAACATTTGAAGGTACTTGCAAACGGCCAGCAGGGCTAACAGAATTGCAGTGCTGCGTTCAGAAACCGAATGAAAGTTTGAGAGATTATATCCAGAGATGGATCACGTTGCACCACACGGTGGAGAATGTGTCGGATCACCAGGCAATTTGTGCCTTCAAAGAAGGCATTAAGTATCAGGAGTTGAACCTGAAATTCGGTCGGACAGGAGATATGACTCTGATTCGGATGATGGAGATTGCCACCAAGTACGGCAATGGTGAGGAAGAAGACCGACTCCGGAGTGGAAAGCAAAAAATAGTCGCCCACGAAACCGGAGGAGGGAACTCCAGTCAGAAGCAGAAGCGCAAGGCCGAGCCAGCTGCTCCTGGTGAAGCCTTAGCCATGACTCAAGGAAAGTTCAAAGGGAAACCCAAAGGGCCGTGGAACCCCAAGAAAGTAAAAGATCAAGATGGAAATGATGTGCTAGATTTACCATGCCACATTCACACCAAAAAAGATGAAGAGGGTAATTTCATTTACCCGAAGCATACCACTCGAGAGTGTCGACTCCTAATCCAGCAATTCCGAGAGAAACAGCCCAAGGAAAAGGAGAAGGAATCAGACAAAGTTGAGGATGAGGAGGAGGACGATGATGGTTACCCCCATGTCAATTCCACTCTCATGATTTTTGCTGATGTCGAGAGTAAGAGTCGACTGAAAGTCATCAACAGAGAAGTGAACATGGTCGCTCCGACGACACCTAGTTATTTGAAGTGGTCTCAGACTGCCATTACATTTGACCAGTCCGATCACCCAGCGCACATAGCCACCCCTGGGAGGCAAGCGCTGGTGGTCGACCTAGTAGTCGAAGGCACTCAATTGACTAAGGTTCTGATGGATGGTGGCAGTGGTCTGAATATACTATATGCAGAGACGTTGAAAGGAATGGGCATTCCGATGTCCAGACTCAGCAAAAGCAATATGAGTTTCCATGGAGTTATTCCTGGAAAGAAGGCCGCATCACTCAGTCAGATCGCCCTTGATGTAGTTTTCTGTGATTCCAAGAATTACCGCAAAGAAAAGTTGACATTTCAAGTTGTGGATTTCTAGAGTGCTTATCACGCTATTCTAGGCAGGCCAGCTTATGCACGTTTTATGGCTCGACCATGTTACGTGTACCTCAAATTGAAGATGCCTGGTCCTAAAGGGGTGATCACTATCACTAGCAGTCGAAAGAAGGCAGAAGAGTGCTTCCAGAAGGGCTCAAAGATCGCCGATGCACAGATGGCAGTAGTCGAGTGATTTGTTGCGAGCTAAGAAGCCTGCCACAGATTCAGCATTCTAGTCGTCTGGTGAAATGAAGTCAATTCATATTCATCCAACGGATCCCAATGCTGCTCCGACTCACATTTCAACAACACTCGACTCCAAATAGGAAGAAGCGCTCATCCAGTTCCTCCGTGAGAACTGGGACATCTTTGCATGGAAACCTTCTGACATGACAGGTGTTCCCAGGGGACTGGCTGCGCATCGTTTGTGAGTCGACCCAAAGGTGAAACCAGTCAAAGAACACCTTCGACGGTCCGCCGTACAGAAGAGAAAGGCAATCGGTGAAGAAGTGGCTCGACTTCTAGCAGCTGAGTTTATCCGAGAGATTTACCACTCCGAGTGGTTAGCTAATGTTGTCATGGTCCCAAAGAAGGACGACTCACTTCGCATGTGCATTGACTTCAAACATATCAATCGGGCCTGCCCGAGAGATCACTTTACTCTCCCTCGCATCGAGCAAATAGTCGACTCGACTGCGGGGTGTGAGCATTTGTCCTTTTTGGACGCTTATTCTGGATATCATCAGATCCGTCTGTATGGACCCGATGAAATAAAAACAGCTTTCATCACCCCATTTGGGTGCTTCTGTTATGTCACTATGCCATTCGGTTTGAAGAACGCTGGAGCCACATTCATGCGGATGATTCAGAAGTGTTTGCTCACTCAGGTCAGTCGGAATGTGGAAGTATACATGGATGACATTGTGGTCAAGTCACGTAAAGGTTCCGACCTACTGGCTGACCTTGCTGAAACCTTTGCCAACCTCAGAAGGTATGATATCAAGCTTAATCCATCAGAGTGCACGTTTGGAGTTCCAGGCGGAAAATTACTCGGTTTTCTCGTTTCCGAACGAGGGAACGACACTAACCTAGAGAAAGTGGGTGCCATACTCCGGATGAAACGCCCTGTGTGTGTGCATGATGTCCAGAAGCTTACTGGTTGTTCGGCCGCCCTAAGTCGATTCATTTCTCGCCTCGGTCAAAAGGCACTACCTCTTTACCGACTGATGAAGAAGTCAGATAAGTTCGAGTGGACTCCTGAAGCTGATGCAGCATTTGCAGAGCTTAAAGCCCTGCTTTCCACCTAGCCGGTGCTTGCTCCTCCAATCAGCAAAGAGCCTTTACTGCTTTACATTGCAGCCACTGGACAAGTCGTCAGTACAGTACTTATGGTCGAGCGGGAAGAAGAAGGAAAAGCTTACAAAGTTCAGCGCCCAGTATACTATGTCTCTGAAGTTTTGACTCCATCAAAGCAAAGATATCCACATTATCAGAAGCTTGTATATGGGATTTATATGACCATGAAGAAGGTTGCACATTACTTCTCTGATCATTCCATTACAGTCGTTAGCGATGCTCCATTATCAGACATTCTGAACAACAGAGATGCAACTGGTCGAGTGGCAAAGTGGGCGATTGAACTACTTCCCTTAGATATCAAGTTCGAGGCAAAGAAAGCTACCAAGTCCCAAGCAATATCAGATTTCCTCGCCGAGTGGATCGAACAACAGTTGCCGACTCAAGTTCACTCGGAGCACTGGACCATGTTCTTCGATGGTTCCAAGATGCTGAATGGTGCCGGTGCTGGAGTGGTACTGGTATCCCCCCGAGGAGACAAGCTCAGATATGTCCTCTAGATTCACTTTGATTCCTCCAATAACGAAGCAGAATATGAAGCACTCTTGTATGGGTTGCGTGTGGCCATTTCATTCGGCGTCCGTCGCCTCATGGTCTATGGCGACTCAGATTTGGTAGTCAATCAAGTGATGAAGGAGTGGGACGTCAGAAGCCCAGCCATGACTGGTTACTGCAACGCAGTGAGAAAGTTGGAAAAGAAGTTTGAGGGGTTAGAGCTCCATCATATACCCCGACTGAAAAATCAAGCAGCGGATGATTTAGCAAAGATAGGCTCCAAGAGAGAAGCAATTCCCAGTAATGTGTTCCTGGAGCATATTCATGCACCTTCAGTTCAAGAAGATCCCTTCAATGAAGAGCCCCCGCAGCCTAAGAGTGCCACAAATCCGACTGAAGTCGAGGTCCCAACCGTGGTCGACTTGGTCATGGAGGTGTTGGTCATCACTCCCAACTGGACAGTGCCATACATTGCATATATCCTTAGGAAAGAGCTCCTGGAAGATGAAGAAGAGGCTCGATAGGTCGTCCATCGATCCAAGGCCTTTACTGTAATAAGAGGACAACTGTTCAGAGAAAGTGCAACTGGGGTCAGCCAGAAATGCATAACACCAGAAGAAGGCCGAGTGATCCTCCACGACATCCATTCGGGGACCTGTGGTCACCATGCGTCCTCTCGGACCATTGTGTCTAAAGCCTACCGAGCTGGATTTTATTGGCCACGAGCAAATGAAATGGCGAAAAATATAGTTGACAGATGTGAAGGCTGCCAGTTCTACTCCAATATGTCGCACAAGCCTGCATCAGCCCTGAAGACCATTCCACTCGTCTGGCCCTTTGCTGTTTGGGGATTGGACATGGTTGGTCCACTGAGGACTGGTAGGAGTGGCTTCACTCATGTGCTTGTAGCAGTCGACAAGTTTACCAAATGGATCGAAGCCAAGCCTATTAAGAATATTCAAGCTGGTACTGTTGTCAGCTTCATCAGAGAGTTGATATTTAGATATGGGGTTCCGCACAGCATCATCACTGACAATGGATCGAACTTCGATTCTGATGAGTTCAGAACCTTCTGCGCTTCACAAGGCACACAAGTCGACTATGCTTCAGTCGCCCATCCCCAATCGAATGGACAAGTAGAAAGAGCAAATGGCCTGATTCTCAAAGGACCGAAACCCCGATTGATGCGAGACCTCAAGCACGCAGCGGACGCCTGGGTTGATGAACTTCCATCAGTTCTCTGGGGATTGAGGACAACTCCCAATCGGTCGACTAGTCGAACTCCATTCTTCTTGGTCTATGGGGCTGAAGCTGTTCTACCGAGTGACTTGCTTCATAATGCACCACAAGTTGAGCTCTTCTCTGAAGATGAAGCAGAACAAGCTCAGAAAGACGCAGTCTACCTCCTAGAGGAGGAAAGAGAGATGGCCTTGATCCGATCGACCATTTATCAGCAAGATTTGCGTTGATTCCACGCTAGACACGTGAAGGGTCGAGCCTTTCAAGAGGGAGACTTGGTTATTCGAGTGGATCAGCAGAAACCACACAAGCTCGCCCCAGCTTGGGAAGGTCCCTTCATTGTCACCAGAGTGCTCCACAATGGAGCATACCACCTTTACAATGTTGAGCATAAGAAGGACGAGCCACGGTCTTGGAATGCGGAGCTGCTCCGCCCCTTTTATACTTAAGTACTCGTTCGAATAAAATGTAATAAGAAATACCTTTGTAATTTGTTTATCAAAGACAAGAGCTTTACAGTCCTCTGGAACGATTGTTGTTGCTTTTATTTGCGTCTGAAATCCCCCAGTGGGTGACTTAGCTGCGAATCTGTTTCGCCTAAGTTCAAAAGAAAATCCTACCGAGTGGTGAGCAAGCCTCTCACTCGAAGGCTTAGCTGCGAATCCGTTTCGCCTAAGTTTAAAAAATCCTACCGGGTGGTGAGCAAGCCTCTCACTCGGGGGCTTAGCTGCAGTCCAGTACTCGCCTAAGTTTAAAGAATCCTATCGAGTGGTGAGCAACCCTCCCACTCGGAGGCTTAGCTGCAGTCCAGTACTCGCCTAAGTTTATAAAATCCTACCAAGTGGTGAGCAAGCCTCTCACTCGGGGGCTTAGCTGCAGTCCAGTACTCGCCTAAGTTTGTAAAATCCTACCTAGTGGTGAGCAACCCTCTCACTCGGAGGCTTAGATGCAGTCCAGTACTCGCCTAAGTT
>NC_041382.1:132737179-132754160 GCF_002162155.2 Triticum dicoccoides | reverse complement strand
GTTTGTAAAATCCTACCGAGTGGTGAGCAACCCTCTCACTCAGAGGCTTAGCTGCAGTCCAGTACTCGCCTAAGTTTGTAAAATCCTACCGAGTGTTGAGCAACCCTCTCACTCGGGGGCTTAGCTGCAGTCCAGTACTCGCCTAAGTTTGTAAAATCCTACCGAGTGGTGAGAAACCCTCTCACTCGGGGGCTTAGCTGCAGTCCAATACTCGCCTAAGTTTGTAAAATCCTACCAAGTGGTGAGCAACCCTCTCACTCGGAGGCTTAGCTGCAGTCTAGTACTCGCCTAAGGTTGTTTGTCCCTATTCGCAAGGACGACGAGGTGCGAGTCGATTGCGACCTCTTTCTCCGAGCTACGTCACAAGTACAACGTATGCTCCATCCCCATCCGCAAGGACGACGAGGTGCAGGTCGACCGCAGCCCTCTTCTCCGAGCTACACCACAAGTACAATGTACACTCCATCCCTATCCGCAAGGACGACGAGGTGCAGGTCGACGGCGACCTCTTTCTCCGAGCTACGCCACAAATACAACATGCGCCCCATCCCTGTCTGCAAGGACCACGAGGCGCAAGTCGATTGAACTCTCCACTTCAGGGCTACATCCCAAAGAGAAAATTCCATGCGAAGGCAAATGCAAACATATTCAGAAATAAACCAAGTTCAGATAGATCCTAAAAATTCCAGGCGACAGATCAAAAGTATTCGAGCATCAAGCCCGACGGAGTTTAATGGTTACAGCAACCACTCGGCATCCCGAGGCAAATTTAAGGCAAGTTTAAATCTCAAAGTCTATTCATTCGGCAGGAGGAGGGCTGGCAGGTTCAATGAATTTTTCCAAGTCGATTCCATCTGCAATCCGAGCGGCGACAGCTATGAAAGTCTCCATAAAGGACTGGAAATCGTGCCTTTTGGTGTTGGCGACCTTGATCGCCGCCAGCTTGTCTTCGCGAGCTTCCTTGCAGTTGACTCTTACCAAGGACAACGCCACATAAGCACCACACCGGGCAGAGGACTTCTTCCATTCTTGCACTCGACCTGGGACCTCGTTGAGGCGAGCCAACAGAGACTCAAGGTCATTTTGAAGCGTCGCCCTTGACTAGAGTGATGAGTCGATCCGTGAAACTGCCACCTTCAGACGAGCGAGGTAACTTGTCACACTGGCGACACGAGATTCCAGTCGAAGCACATTCATGGCAGCCTCGTCGCTGACTGGAGAAGCAATAGGGTCCAAATCCATCTCGATCCGTCCAGTTTCCTTGTCAAAGTTTTGGCAGAATTCTACAGTCAAAGAGTTAGTGAGTTGACTGGACGGGATTAACTCGCAAGCAGTAAAGCAGTTGGATTAAAAGGAGTACCTTCTAGCATAAGATAGAGCTTCTTGGCAAGAGTTCTCAGATAAGCTTCCACATCATTTTTCTTGCGAGTTGCGGATTCCAGCTTCTCATTCAGAGCCATCTTATCCTTCTTATGACAAGTTACCTCTCAGTTGGATTCAGTGAGAGAGGACTTCAGCTTGCTTACTTCTTCTTCCAGCACTCCGACCGAAGCCAACTTCTGGTCTGCAAGGGCAGTCTTATCTTGAGCCTCCTTCTGTGCAGCTGCAAGGTCCAAGTCCTTCTTCTCCAGAGCCAACCTCATTTTCTCTGCAAAATAAGCAATCAGATCAAACAAGTGATCGAAGAAATACTTTAAAGGACGATCGACGTGAGCAGTCGACAGGCAGTTACCTTCCATACCAGCAACTTCATCTTGAGCTTTCTTCAATTTTTGTTGGGCCAACTCCAAGTCAAGGTTGAGTTGCCTCTGCTTCTCCTCAAATTCAGCGAACTTGGCAATAAGAGTACAAGATTTCTACAGAGGGTAAAAGACACATCAATCGACAAGATCAAAGATTATTTACTTCTGAGTGAATAAAACTTTAAAGTTGACTCAGACCCCAGCCGACTACCCGCAGTCGACTGCGGTCTCGAGGACTACACCCAGTGGGTGCACTTGACGTGCCCCCACTGGTTCAGATCCCACTCGGCCGGTCCGCCCAAAAAAGAGAAGAAAGAGAGAATAACTATTTAGACCCCGGTCGACTGCCAGCAGTCAACCGCGGTCTCGGGGACTACACCCAGTGGGTGCACTTGGCGTGCCCCCACTGGTTCAGATCCCACTCGGCCGGTCAGCCCGGGTCAAGTGGAAGAAAGGAAAGGGAAAATTAATCAGACCCCAGTCGACTGCCCACAGTTGACCGCGATCTCGGGGACTACACCCAGTGGGTGCACTTAGCGTGCCCCCACCAGTTCAGATCCCACTCGCCCAGGCCGAGTGGAAGAGCGCAAATGCTAAAGACAACAAAACACCAGTGGGTGTACAGATTCGACGCAAACAATAAGAGATTGTATGAAAGAAAATATTTCAGGTAGCATATCTTAATAGAACAAGGTCAGTCGAAAGCCTACTTACCTAGACATTGGCCCGAAGAGCCGCGCTGGCATCATAAGCAGCCTGGTTGTTCTCGTGCACCGTCTTCATCCGCTCCATCATCACGTTAGCCTAACGGATGGCCTCCGTAGCCGCGTCCGACTGGCTTTCCGGAACATGGTAGTTGGTGAAGAGGGGGGCAGACGACCCAGGTGCGGCAGCTTGGAGCTTCGAAGCATGAGGTTGGACGACTGAAGGAAACACCGGTACAATCGACGGTGCAGGGCGCTCACTCAACAATGTGACAGCAAAAGTTACAGAGGCCCCACCTGCGTCTTCAGATTGCCGGATGGTTGGTGTTGTCATCGGTCCCTGCTGATACGTCTTGCCAGCTTCTAGTTTTTTGTTCTTTCTGGGCCTAGGGGGCACATCTTCATCATCATCCGGAAGCTCGATGACGTTGGGTGGGGCTGCAAATAAATCAGTCGACCCCAAGTGAATCGCCTGAATTTATTCGACCAAATAATCAAGAACAAGATCATGAGAGTTTTAGCTGGGTTGGAGGTAACCGCGTCTTCCATTTCCTCGTCTCGGTATTGGTAGGAAGAAGTTCCAGATGTAGCAGCACTGCAAATGTCAACATTCAGTCGGTTATGTTCTATTGCTCGAGTCGACCAAAAGATCGGGTCAGATGATTACCCGGAGATGGTGGGGATGGTCACTTTGATTCTGGGCAAAGCCTTTAGTGGTTTGGAGGATGTGGCCTTCAATGCTTTCGGCGTAGGAGGCGGCGCGGTCTTGAGCTGTTTCGATACCTTCTCAGTCGGCACCGGAGAAGACGTTCGAGGGCGCTTTGAAGACTGCTCGGTCGGTGCGGCCACCAGGTCAGGGGTGTTTGCCGGGTCGTGGACATGCTTGGACCTCCTTTCTCTGTGATGAGGTGAGTTGACCTCTTCTTCGTCACTCAGGTCGTTGCTCTCCTCGTCCTCCTCTGCATCCGAGTGCCACTCACCACTCTCGCCCCCGCTCGCCCCTTCCTCGACATTTTGCTCCTGCACTTCATTGGGCATCGAGTACATATCAATAAGAGCCTGAAAAGACAATGAGCAAAAGAAATACAGTCGACCGTCAACAAGATGTTACATAGTGAATCAAGAAGATACTCGACAATGCAGAATCATACCTATTCCGGCTGGCGCGAATGGTCGGATGGAATCACCCTCCTGGACCCCCGGGGATTATCTTTGTTGCCGGTGATTCCTCTCAGCCACTTCTCCATCGTGTCCTCACTAACGTCCTCCGGGTGGATCCGAGTGGAATCCTCGAGTCCCGAGTACATCCACATCGGATGGTCACGGGCTTGGAGTGGTTGGATGCGTCGACTGAGAAAGACCTCCAGCAGGTCCATACCAGTCACTCCGTCGCGGACAAGTTGGACGACCCACTCGAGCAACACCTTCACCTGCGCCTTCTCTTTCGGGATCACCTCAAGGAGGAGGGCTTCTCCACTCGAGCCAGGGAAAAGGGGGGAAGTCCAGTCGACTGACCCGGGGTCGGCTGGTCCTTGCAGTAAAACCAGGTCGACTGCCAGCCCCGGACCGAGTCAGGAAGGATCATAGCTGGGAAGGTGCTCTTGTTCCTCATTTGAATTCCAAGGCCCCCGCACATATGTATCACGTGCGTCCTCTCGTCACTCGGGTTGGCCTTCTTGACCATCTGGGAGCGACATGTGAATATGTGCTTGAAGAGACCCCAGTGCGGTCGGCAACCCAAGAAATTCTCGCACATGGACACGAAGGCAGCAAGGTACACGATGGTGTTTGGAGTAAAGTGGTGGAGTTGAGCCCCGAAGAAGTTCAAGAAACCACGAAAGAAAGGGTGGGGAGGCAAAGAAAACCTGCGGTCGACATGAGTGGCGAGGAGAACGCACACACCCTCCTGCGGCTCGGTCTCGTTCCCCGGGAGCCGCGCCGATTCGTGGGGGATCAGTCCCCCTCAACCAGATTGTCGATGTCGTCTTGGCTGATCGTCGAGCGGATCCAGTCGCCCTGGATCCAGCCAAGCGGCAGGCTGGACCGTGACGAGGATCCACCCCGGCTGGTCCTCTTCCCCTTCGCCTTCGCCATCGCCTTCTTTGCACGCTCCAACGCCACTGTCTTCTCCTTCCCCCTGGCAGCGAATCGAGTCCGAGCGGGGCTACGACGCTGAGAGCAGAAGCAGGTGCGGCGGAGAAATCTGAGGAGGAATAAGGAGAATGAGGGTCCACTGTTCAAAAGCCCGGTCCGGTGCCTTTTATAAGGACACTTCCGAGTGACTGGCTTGTAGGCCCGGACGATCTTATCAAATCCCGCAACAGCCACGCACGCGATACGTGGCAAAAAAGGTGGCACGGGGATCGAGGCGACCTGCCTAATCCGTCCCGATTACCGCGGCCTCCCCCGCCCGGCGCGCTTCCCAAAATTCGAATCCCGTGAAATCCGCGGACGGCAGAACAACCCACCAGACGGAAGATTTTTTCCATATCGACACTCGAAACTTGACAATGAAAGTTCACTCGACAAAACCAAGAATGGATCAAGGCGACTGAACAAGCAGTTGAAGCCATCATGAAGGTTCATTCGACCTCTGGGCAAGATATTCTCAAAGCACAAAAGCTGAATCGGAGGGGTTATCAACTCCTTCTCCACTCGAACCCTGAACCATTTGGGGGCTAATGATGAAGCTATGTACCTAAGGTAGGGTCATGGACCTGACCTAGACATCCTCCCCTAGGACAGCACCTTGAAGCTAGGATCATTCAAAGGGTACCATCATCCACTCGACCATAGACGTTCCACTCGAAAGAATCAATGTTACTCGACCGTCGCAGAAGTCACTCGATAGATAGAAGAGCTAAAGCCACTCTGCACGAACAACGGTCGAGCATTTACTTGTAGGCTTAATTGTCATTTATAGCACTTAAATATAGGCGTTACCAGTAACGTCCCCATCTTTATGTACCTTAAACCCTTTGTAACTGAGGTCGGGAGGGATCTGGCGAACTCTATATAAGCCACCCCCTCCCCAGGGACAAGGGTTCGCACCCCCTGTAACTCACACGCATATAATCCAGTCGACCGCCTCCGGGCTCCGAGGCATAGGGCTGTTACTTCCTCCGAGAAGGGCCTGAACTCATAAAGCTCGCATGTACAACTCCTCCATAGCTGAGATCTTGCCTCTACATTCCTACCCCCCTATTTTACTGTCAGACTTAGAACCACGACACCATGCGCGAGTCACCTCGTACCTAGACAAACAAATAAAAACCTCGCAACCAACGCGATAAAGGGGTTGCCAATCCCTTCACGACCACTTGCAAGAGTGAGATATGATAGAGATGATAATAATAAGGTAAATATTTTTGGTATTTTTATGATATAGATTGAAAGTAAAGATTGCAAAATAAAGTAGATTGGAAACTTGTATGATGGAGAATAGACCCGGGGGCCATAGGTTTCACTAGTGGCTTCTCTCAAGATAGCATAAGTATTACGGTGGGTGAACAAATTACTGTTGAGAAATTGATAGAAAAGCGAATAATCATGAGAATATCTAGGCATGATCATGTATATAGGCATCACGTCTGGGACAAGTAGACCGAAACGATTCTGCATCTACTACTATTACTCCACACATCGACCGCTATCCATCATGCTAGAGTATTAAGTTCATAAGAACAGAGTAACGCCTTAAGCAAGAGGACATGATGTATAGGGCTAAACTCATGCAATATGATATAAACCCCATCTTTTTATCCTCGATGGCAACAATACAATATGTGTCATTTCCCTTTCTGTCACTGGGATCGAGCACCGCAAGATTGAACCCAAAGCTAAGCACTTCTCCCATTGCAAGAAAGATCAATCTAGTAGGCCAAACCAAACTGATAATTCAAAGAGACTTGCAAAGATAAACCAATCATGCATAAAAGAATTTAGAGAAGATTCAATTATTATTCATAGATAGACTTGATCATAAACCCACAATTCATCAGATCTCAACAAACACACCGCAAAAGAAGATTACATCGAATAGATCTCCAAGAGAATCAAGGAGAACTTTGTATTGAGATCCAAAGAGAGAGAAGAAGCCATCTAGCTACTAGCTATGGACCCGAAGGTCTGAAGTAAACTACTCACACATCATCGGAGGGGCCATGGAGTTGATGTAGAGACCCTCCATGATCAATGCCCCCTCCGGCGGAGCTCCGGAAAAGGCCCCAAGATGGGATCTCTTGGGTACAGAAGGTTGCAGTGGTGGAAATAGGGTTTCGTGGTGCTCCTGGATGTTCTCGGGGTATATGGATATATATAGGAGGAAGAAGTAGGTCGGTGGAGCAACGAGGGGCCCACGAGGGTGGAGGACGCGCCCAGGGGGTGGGCGCGCCCCCTGCCTCGCGGCCTCCTTGATTGTTTCTTGACGTCCAGTCCAAGTCTCCTGGATCACGTTTGTTACAAAAATAACGCTCCCGAAGGTTTCATTCCGTTTGGACTCCGTTTGATATTCCTTTTTGGTGAAACTCTAAAATAGGCAAAAAAACAGCAATTTGGGCTGGGCCTCCGGTTAATAGGTTAGTCCCAAAAATAATATAAAAGTGTAAAATAAAGCCCATCAACATCCAAAACAGATAATATAATAGCATGGAACATTCAAAAATTATAAGCATCCCATGTAACCATGCCATCTCAGCAATTAACAAGGCAAAAAGGTTTCTAGAGGACTTTGTAAGCAAAATTTTCAAGAAACCATATTACTTGGCAGCATATGAACCAATGATATATCATGTCCCTAGTGAGCATGACTGGACAAAGACCCCAGGTCCAGACATAGAACCACCAGCATTTAAAGTGAAGAAAGAAAGAAAGAAAGAAAGAGAAGAGGATAAAGGGAAAACTTGAAGTTCCAAAGCCAAAGTCCACCTCAAGAATGGGGACTATAACTTGTAGCAATTGTGGATTACAAGGGCATAAATACACAAGCTGCCTTAAATAGTTGAAACCTGAGTTGGCCTTAAGAAAGAACAAACATGTGGTAAGCCCCTTTGAACCAGTTCTTCAGTTTGATGTTTCTGTAAATTACATTTCTTCCTTGTACATTTCTTACTTGTAGTATTATTAACTGTGTTTCCTTTGAATTGTTTTCCAAGCCTGCTGCAAGGAATTCAGAAGCAAGAGGTGTTGCTCCTACAACTCCTGCAGTAACACCTAGAGCTACTTCAGCAACACCTAGAGCTCCTGCACCAACAACTAGAGCTCCTGCACCAACACCTAGAACTGGAAGTGCTGCTGGTAGAGGTGGTGGAAGTGGGTGCTGGTAGAGGTGCTGGAAGAAGGGCTGGTGGTGGAAGAGGATCTGGAAGAGCATCTTCTAGTGCTCAATCTTCTGCTGGGAAAGGTGCTCATTCTTCAAGGCCATTCTTTGCCCCAAGGCAGTATGGTGCCTCAACTTCTAGTGCTTCTCCACCAACTGATGGTACACACACTGGATGGATGGCTTGGTTCAATGCTAGTAGAGGTGGCAGAAGGCGATGGTGTGCCATGCAAACTTCTGATGATGCTACAATGTGCACCTGCTACAATGCGGAATGTTATCTTTTGGTTTGATGTCACTCCAGTAACTTGTGATGCTACTACATTGTGCTTTATTTTGGTTTGATGCCGCTACAGCAACTTGTGTTGATGATACATTGTGCTTTATTTTGCTTTGATGACACAGCAGCAACTTGTGCTCATGCTACAATGTGTATTATTTAGAGTTTAATGCCACTACAATGTGTTTTCTTTTGGGTTTGATGCCACTAAAGCAACTTGTGCTGATGCCAATGGATAACTTGATGGTTCTGTTGGGGATAACTTTATGGTTCATGGATTGATGCCACTTGGGTGGATAACTTGATGGTTTATGTTCATACTTTAATGGCATTGTTTTGCTATTTGGTCATGTGGATGAACCAACCTAAACCTAACCATTAGGGTTTATGGTGGCTAGGGGTCGATGAAACCACCTAAAATTAACCATTAGGGTTTATGGTGCCTCGGGCTCGACGGAACCACCTAAACCTAAGCATTAGGGTTTATGGTGGCTAGGGGTCGACGAAACCACCTAAACCTATCCATTAGGGTTTATGGTGCCTCGGGGTCGACGGAACCAACCTAAACCTAACCATTAGGGTATATGGTGGCTAGGGGTCGACGAAACCACCTAAACCTAACCATTAGGGTTTATGGTGGCTAGGGGTCAACGGAACCACCTAAACCTAAGCATTAGGGTTTACGGTGCCTTGATGTCTACTACACAACCTTCTTCTTGTAGACGTTGTTGGGCCTCCAAGTGCAAAGGTTTGTAGGACAGTAGCAAATTTCCCTCAAGTGGATGACCTAAGGTTTATCAATCCATAGGAGGCGTAGGATGAAGATGGTCTCTCTCAAGCAACCCTGCAACCAAATAACAAAGAGTCTCTTGTGTCCCCAACACACCCAATACACTGGTAAATTGTATAGGTGCACTAGTTCGGCGAAGAGATGGTGATACAAGTGGTATATGGATGGTAGATAAAGGTTTTTGTAATATGAAAATATAAAAACAGCAAGGTAACTAATGATAAAAGTGAGCACAAACGGTATTGCAATGTGTTGAAACAAGGCCTAGGGTTCATACTTTCACTAGTGCAAGTTCTCTCAACAATAATAACATAATTGGATCACATAACTATCCCTCAACATGCAACAAAGAGTCACTCCAAAGTCACTAATAGTGGAGAACAAACGAAGAGATTATGGTAGGGTACGAAACCACCTCAAAGTTATTCTTTCCAATCAATCCGTTGGGCTATTCCTATAAGTGTCACAAACAGCCCTAGAGTCCGTACTAGAATAACACCTTAAGACACAAATCAATCAAAACCCTAATGTCACCTAGATACTCCAATGTCACCTCAAGTATCCGTGGGTATGATTATAGATATGCATCACACAATCTCAGATTCATCTATTCAACCAACACATAGAACCTCAAAGAGTGCCCCAAAGTTTCTACCGGAGAATCACGACGAAAACATGTGCCAACCCCTATGCATAGGTTCATGGGCGGAACCCGCAAGTTGATCACGAAAACATACATCAAGTGAATCACGTGGTATCCCATTGTCACCACAGATACGCATGGCAAGACATACATCAAGTGTTCTCAAATCCTTAAAGACTCAATCCGATAAGATAACTTCAAAGGGAAAACTCAATCCATTACAAGAAAGTAGAGGGGGAAAGAAACATCATAGGATCCAAATGTAATAGAAAAGCTCGCAATACATCAACATCATATCACCTCAAGAACACGAGAGAGAGAGAGAGAGAGAGATCAAACACGTAGCTACTGGTACATACCCTTAGCCCCGAGGGAGAACTACTCCCTCCTTGTCATGAAGAGCACCGGGATGATGAACATGGCCACCGGAGAAGGATTGCCCCCTCCGGCAGGGTGCCGGAACGGGTCTAGATTGGTTTTCGGTGGCTATGGAGGCTTCTAGCGGCGGAACTCGATCTATTGTGCTCCCTGATCGTTTTAGGGTATATGGGTATATACACGAGGAAGAAATACATCAGGGGAGCCACGAGGGTGGAGGGCGCGCCCAGGGAGGGTGGGCGCGCCCCCCTGCCTCATGGCTTCCTTGTTGATCCCCAGATGTGCACTCCAAGTCTCCTGTATTGCTTTCTTTCCAAAAATAACTTTTCCGAAGGTTTCATTCCGTTTGGACTCCGTTTGATATTCTTTTTTTGCGGAACACTGAAACAAGGGGAAAACAGAAACTGGCACTGGGCTTTGGGTTAATAGGTTATTCCCAAAAATCATATAAAATATCATATAAATGCATATAAAACATCCAGGGTTGATAATATAATAGCATGGAACAATCAAAAATTATAGATATGTTGGAGACGTATCAGCATCCCCAAGCTTAATTCCTGCTCGTCCTCGAGTAGGTAAATGATAAAAACAGAATTTTTGATGTGGAATGCTACCTAACATATTTATCCATGTAGTTCTCTTTATTGTGGCAAGAATATTCAGATCCATAAGATTCAAGACAAAAGTTTAATATTGACAGAAAAATAATAATACTTCAAGCATACTAACCAAGTAATCATGTCTTCTCGAAATAACATGGCCAAAGAAAGTTCATCCCTACAAAATCATATAGTTTAGTCATGCTCTATTTTCGTCACACAAGAATGCTCTCATCATGCACAACCCCGATGACAAGCCAAGCAATTGTTTCATACTTTAGTAATCTCAAACTCATAAACCTTCACGCAATACATGAGCGCGAGCCATGGACATAGCACTATGGGTGGAAATAGAATATGATGATGGGGGGTATGTGGAGAAGACAAAAAAAGAGAAAGTCTCACATCAACGAGGCTAACCAATGGGCTATGGAGATGCCCATCAATTGATGTTAATGCAAGGAGTAGGGATTGCCATGCAACGGATGCACTAGAGCTATAAATGTATGAAAGCTCAACAAAAGAAACTAAGTTGGTGTGCATCCAACTTGCTTGCTCACGAAGACCTAGGGCACTTGAGGAGGCCCATTGTTGGAATATACAAGCCAAGTTCTATAATGAAAAATTCCCACTAGTATATGAAAGTGACAAAACAAGAGACTCTCTATCATAAAGATCATGGTGCTACTTTGAAGCACAAGTGTGGAAAAAGGATAGTAGCATTGTCCCTTTTATTTTATTTTTTATTTTTTTATTTGGCCTTTCCCTTTTTTTATTTGGCCTTTCTTTTTTGGGGGGGCTTCCCTTTTTTTTTATTTGGCCTTTCTATTTTTTGGGACAATGCTATATTAATGATGATCATCACACTTCTATTTATTTACAACTCAAAGATTACAACTCGATACTAGAACAAAGTATGACTCTATATGAATGCCTCCGGCGGTGTACCGGGATGGGCAATGAATCAAGAGTGACATGTATGATAAATTATGCATGGTGGCTTTGCCACAAATATGATGTCAACTACATGATCATGCAAAGCAATATGATAATGATGAATGTGTCATGATAAACGGAATGGTGGAAAATTGCATGGCAATATATCTCGGAATGGCTATGGAAATGCCATAATAGCTAGGTATGGTGGCTGTTTTGAGGAAGATATAAGGAGGTTTATGTGTGAAAGAGCATATCATATCACGGGGTTTGGATGCACCGGCGAAGTTTGCACCAACTCTCAATGTGAGAAAGGGCAATGCACGGTACCGAAGAGGCTAGCAATGATGGAAGGGTGAGAGTGTGTATAATCCATGGACTCAACATTAGTCATAAAGAACTCACATACTTATTGCAAAAATCTACAATTCATCAAAAACCAAGCACTACGTGCATGCTCCTAGGGGGATAGATTGGTAGGAAAAGACCATCTCTCATCCCCGACCGCCACTCATAAGGAGGACAATCAAAGAACACCTCATGTTTCAAATTTGTTACATAACGTTTACCATACGTGCATGCTACGGGACTTGCAAACTTCAACACAAGCATTTCTCAAATTCACAACTACTAAACTAGCACAACTTTGATATTATTACCTCCATATCTCAAAACAATCATCAAGAATCAAACTTCTCTTAGTATTCAAAACACTCATAAGAATTTTTTTACTAATCTTGAATACCTAGCATATTAGGATTATTTAAGCAAATTACCATGCTGTTATAAAGACTCTCAAAATAATATAAGTGAAGCATGAGAGTTCATATATTTCTATAAAATAAAACCACCACTGTGCTCTAAAAAGATATAAGTGAAGAACTAGAGCAAATGACAAACTACTCCGAAAGATTTAAGTGAAGATCAATGAGTAGTCGAACAATTATGCAACTATATGAAGACTCTCTAACATTTAATAATTTCAGATCTTGGTATTTTATTCAAACAGCAAGCAAAACAAAACAAAATAAAATGACGCTCCAAGCAAAACACATATCATGTGGTAAATAAAAATATAGCTCCAAGTAAAGTTACCGATGAACAAAGACGAAAGAGAGGATGCCTTCCGGGGCATCCCCAAGCTTAGGATTTTGCTTGTCCTTTAATATTACCTTGGGGTGCCTTGGTAATCCCCAAGATTAGGCTCTTGCCACTCATTATTCCATAGTACATCGAATCTTTACCCAAAACTTGAAAACTTCACAACACAAAACTTAACAGAAAACTCGCAAGCTCCGTTAGTATAAGAAAATAAATCACCACTTCAAGGTACTGTAATGAACTCACTCTTTATTTATATTGGTGTTAAACCTACTGTATTCTAACTTCTCTATGGTTTATAAACTATTTTACTAGCCATAGATTCATCAAAATAAGCAAACAACACACGACAAACAGAATCTGTCAAAAACAGAACAGTCTGTAGTAATCTGTAACTAACGCAAACTTCTGGAACCCCAAAAATTCTAAAATAAATTTCTGGACGTGAGTAATTTATTTATTAATCATCTGAAAAAATAATTAACTAAATATCACTCTCCAAATAAAAATGGCAGCAATTCTCGTGAGCGCTAAAGTTTCTGTTTTTTACAGCAAGATCAACAAGACTTTCCCCAAGTCTTCCCAACGGTTCTACTTGGCACAACCACTAATTAAAACATAAAACCACATCTAAACAGAGGCTAGATGAATTATTTATTACTAAGTAGGAACAAAAAGCAAGGAACAAAAATAAAATTGGGTTGCCTCCCAACAAGCGCTATCGTTTAACGCCCCTAGCTAGGCATGATGATTTCAATGATGCTCACATAAAAGATAAGAATTGTAACATAAAGAGAGCATCATGAAGAATATGACTAGAAAATTTAAGTCTAACCCACTTCCTATCCATAGGGATTTTGTGAGCAGACAACTTGTGGGAACAAGAATCAACTTGCATAGGGAGGTAAAACAAGCATAACTTCAAAACTTTAAGCACATAGAGAGGAAACTTGATATTATTGCAATTCCTACAAGCATATATTCCTCCCTCATAATAATTTTCAGTAGCATCATGAATGAACTCAACAATATAACCAGCACCTAAAGCATTATTTTCATGATCTACAAGCATAGAAGATTTTCTACTCTCCACATAAGCAAAATTCTTCTCAATCGGAATAGTGGGAGTATCATAAGAGGCTGGAATACTATAAATTGTTTCCACATTAAAAGAGTAATGTTCAGAAAAGGGGTAACCATAATCATGACAAGTTTTATAAATATAATCACTACTTTTTATAGCATAAGTATCATCACAATAATCATCATAAGTAGGAGGCATGCTATCATCATTATAAGTTTGCATATCAAAACTTGGGAGACTAAAATATCATCTTCATTAAATGTAGCATCCCCAAGCTTGGGACAAACATTAATTGCAGAAAATATATTCTCAAAAACATCATCTTCATCAAACATAGCATCCCCAAGCTTGGGCCTTTTCATATCGTAAGCATAATCACCCTCATCATTAATAGTATGGATATCACCAATAGTACAGCAATTATCATATTCTTCCAAGCAAGTGCCAAAAAGATTTTCAAGATCGTAAGAAGTATAATTATCTTCCACAATTATATTTTCATGAGGTACAACAGTAGCAACATTATTTGGGAGAGATATCTTTTTACCTCTCTTCCTTTTTCTTTTCTTCTTCTTCACCACATCATGTGTGGGTTCAATCCTCTTTTTGGAACTCCTTATTAATGAGATTGGTTGAATAGGAGGCTCCTCCTCGTTACCTGATTCATCATAAGATAGGAGGGTATTGGGAAGTCTCTTCCCTTCATTAGTATTCTCTTCATCTTCTATTTCTTTTCTTTATGTAATTGGCAATATAAGGATTTTCAATGCAATTCACCGCACAATACATATAAATTTCCTCTAGATCAAAGCCAAGAAGTTTATAATGGGCAAATTTTGGAAAATAGTTAGTTATATGTTTCATTTCTTCATAGCCCATAAGCAAACTAAGTTCATTATAATGTGCAAGGGAAATCAAGTCATCACAATTTTTGGACACGATTAGATCATGAAACAATTTGCATCGGATAGCTAAATGACCCTGTTCATTGCAAAGTCCACAAGTACGGCCAAGAAAATTTAAATTTTCAGCACAATCATCTAGCCTTTCTTGCAACAATTTAGTTTCTAAGTACTTATGCCTCATGCAATATCTATCTTCCCTATTTGGTGTGTACTTACAAACCCAATGTACTCCACAAAAATTGACATGTTTATAGGATACATTTTCATCATAACTAGTGCAATCATCATTAGTACTATGGATATTCAAGGAGCTCATACTAACAAAATTGCAATCATGCTCATCATTCAAATATTTAGTGCCAAATATTTTAATAAATTCTTCTCCTAACACTCTGGCACAATTTTCCTTTCCATCATACTCACGAAAGATATTAAAAAGATGAAGCGTATGAGGCAAACTTAATTCCATTTTTTTGTAATTTTCTTTTATAAACTAAACTAGTGATAAAACAAGAAACTAAAAGACTTGATTGCAAGATCTAAAGATATACCTTCAAGCACTCACCTCCCCGGCAACGGCGCCAGAAAAGAGCTTGATGTCTACTACACAACCTTCTTCCTGTAGACGTTGTTGGGCCTCCAAGTGAAGAGGTTTGTAGGACAGTAGCAAATTTCCCTCAAGTGGATGACCTAAGGTTTATCAATCCGTAGGAGGCGTAGGATGAAGATGGTCTCTCTCAAGCAACCCTGCAACCAAATACGAAAGAGTCTCTTGTATCCCCAACACACCCAATACAATGGTAAATTGTATAGGTCCACTAGCTCGGCGAAGAGATGGTGATACAAGTGTTATATGGATGGTAGGTAAAGGTTTTGTAATCTGAAAATATAAAAACAACAAGGTAACTAATGATAAAAGTGAGCACAAACGGTATTGCAATGTGTTGAAACAAGGCCTAGGGTTCATACTTTCACTAGTTCAAGTTCTCTCAACAATAATAACATAATTGGATCACATAACTTTCCCTCAACATGCAACAAAGAGTCACTCCAAAGTCACTAATAGCGGAGAACAAACGAAGAGATTATGGTAGGGTATGAAACCACCTCAAAGTTATTCTTTCCAATCAATCCGTTGGGCTATTCCTATAAGTGTCACAAACAACCCTAGAGTTCGTACTAGAATAACACCTTAAGACACAAATCAATCAAAACCCTAATGTCACCTAGATACTCCAATGTCACCTCAAGTATCCGTGGGTATGATTATACGATATGCATCACACAATCTCAGATTCATCTATTCAACCAACACATAGAACCTCAAAGAGTGCCCCAAAGTTTCTACCGGAGAATCACGATGAAAACGTGTGCCAACCCATATGCATAGGTTCATGGGCGGAACCCGCGAGTTGATAACCAAATCATACATCAAGTGAATCACTTGGTATCCCATTGTTACCACAGATACGCACGGCAAGACATACATCAAGTGTTCTCAAATCCTTAAAGACTCAATCCGTTAAGATAACTTCAAAGGGAAAACTCAATCCATTACAAGAGAGTAGAGGGGGAAAGAAACATCATAGGATCCAAATATAATAGCAAAGCTCGCGATACATCAAGATCGTATCACCTCAAGAACACGAGAGAGAGAGAGAGAGAGAGAGAGAGAGAGAGAGATCAAACACATAGCTACTGGTACATACCCTTAGCCTCGAGGGAGAACTACTCCCTCCTCGTCATGGATAGCACCGGGATGATGAAGATGGCCACCAGAGAAGGATTGCCCCCTTCGGCAGGGTGCCGGAACGGGTCTAGATTGGTTTTCGGTGGCTATGGATGCTTCTGGCGACGGAACTCCCGATGTATTGTGCTCCCTGATCGTTTTAGGGTATATGGGTATATATAGGAGGAAGAAATACATCAGGGGGGCCACAAGGGGCCCACAAGGGTGGAGGGCGCGCCCAGGGGGGTGGGCGTGCCCCCCTGCCTCGTGGCTTCCTCGTTGATCCCCTGACGTGCACTCCAAGTCTCCTGTATTGCTTTCTTTCCAAAAATAACTTTTCTGAAGGTTTCATTCCATTTGGACTCCGTTTGATATTCCTTTTCTGCGAAATACTGGAACAAGGGAAAAACAGAAACTGGCACTGGGCTCTGGGTTAATAGGTTAGTCCTAAAAATCAGATAAATAGCATATAAATGCATATAAAACATACAAGGTTGATAATATAATAGCATGGAACAATCAAAAATTATAGATACGTTGGAGACGTATCATGCCTCGGGGTCGACGGAACCACCTAAACCTAACCATTAGGGTTTATGGTGGCTAGGGGTCGATGGAACCACCTAAACCTAAGCATTAGGGTTTACGGTGCCTCAGGGTCGACGGTACCACCTAAACCTAATAGGGTTTATGGTGCCTCGGGGTCGACGAAACCACCTAAACCTAACCATTAGGTTTATGCTGGCTCGGGGTCGACGAAACCACCTAAA
>NC_041382.1:132627478-132737006 GCF_002162155.2 Triticum dicoccoides | reverse complement strand
GAAACCACCTTAACCTAACCATTAGGGTTTATGGTGCCTCGGGGTCGATGGAACCACCTAAACCTAACCATTAGGGTTTATGGTGGCTAGGGGTCGATGAAACCACCTAAACCTAACCATTAGGTTTTATGGTACCTCGGGGTCGACGGAACCACCTAAACCTAAGAATTAGGGTTTATGGTGGCTAGGTGTCGACGAAACCACCTAAACCTAACCATTAGGGTTTATGGTGCCTTGGGGTCGACGAAACCACCTAAACCTAAGCATTAGGGTTTCCGGTGCCTCGGGGTCGACGGAACCACCTAAACATAGGCTTCCAATGCATGATATAACATAACCATCTAATATTCCAGTGCTAACATAACCATCAAATAGTCTTCCAATGCTAACATAATCATCTAATATTGTCGGATTTTGGGTTCCGGCAAAACCCTGGAGGTTCGAACACTGAGGTGCACACGAAGATCTTTCCTTCCCCCTCACGCCCTCGCAACGATCTGAATACCTAGCTCGCCGAACTCGAAGAACAAGGGACACAAGAGTTTATACTGGTTCGGGCCACCGATGTGGTGTAATACCCTACTCCGGTGTGGTGTGGAGGATTGCCTTGTAGGCTGAGGATGAACAAGTATAAGGGAGGAACAGCCTCCTGAGGAGAGGTGTTCTTGAGCTCGATGAGCCTGTGCGTATGAGGGTGGAATGGATCTCTCTCCCCCCCACCTATGGTGATGGCTAGTACTATTTATAGAGGCCCTGGTCCTCTTCCCAAATATTAGGCGGGAAGGGATCCCACAACGAACAATTTGAAGGGGGACAGCTAGTACAAGCTATCCTGTCAAAAGGTGGTCTTCGCCTGCCAAAGGTTCTGGTGGTGACGCCGTCGTGGGCTCCGCGATGACCTCCGTCCTGCCGTCCTGCCGGTCTTGGTCTTGTTGCACCAATATGGAAACATTTGCCTGATGCCTCGGGACTCCTCACCCGCGCCTGCTCCTTTAGCACCAAAGAGGCAACTGGTGCTCTGCGCCCGCTGGCGCCCGCCTGGCACCCGCCTGGCCTTGGTCGTCATGACTCATGTCATGGGAACGTCACAAGATGCCCCTCGCCTTGATCTCTCCGCTCCTCGCGAGCCAGCCTAGCGAGGCTGCCCCTAAGGAGGTCTTGTGTCGTCCACCACACGAGGCTTGGCCCCTCGCGAGGGTCTTGGGTGTTTTGCTGGTGAAGATGGGCCGTACCAGGCCGCTGGAGGAGCCATGCCGTGGGCTGCAGGCGGGCAAGTCTGCTGATCCCCGTTCCCAGAACACCGATAGTAGCCCCCGGGACCAAGGCACGCTCGGACTTGGCTTCGAGGCGAAGCCAAAGGGCAAGTGCGGAGCGCCGCGGGCCCCAATAGCCAGCAGCCTCGATTGACGCATAGCGACTGACGAGATGTGGGCGTCTCCACTTCCCCATGCTGCCTCGGCAACTGCCCAACTTGACGAGTCCCTGGTGCATGTAGAAAAGCCATCATTACCTGCGATCGTGGGGGTCATCGGTTGGCCTTCTCCCACTATAAATGGGGAAGGGGCGGAGCCCCCGTCGCTCATATCTTCCTCCATCCCGCTTGCTTCTTCTTCCTCGCTTCACTGCTAGCAGTGACATCCATGGCGCCGATACGAAGGTTTTCCGCCGCCGAGAAGGGAAAAGCCCCTCGTGAAGATCTTGGGCCTCTTCCGCCGAAGAAGAGGCTTGCCCGCCCTCACGAAGTCGTTGCAAGGCCGAAGGTGTCGAGGCCTTGGCACGAACGGCCTCCCCCAGGCTATCTGCTACCCTTGTACGCCCAGGCAGCAGACTCCAGATGAGGGGGCAGGGATCGATGCCCCCCGCGCCGCGACCGTAGTGCCCGTGCAGTGGTGGAGCATGTCGCCGCCCCACGAACCCACGCCGAGGGCTCCTCGCGTGAACTTGTGGTGTGGGCAGCGATGCCACCGCGTACATGGATCTGGTTCCCTTCGTTCTTCTCCGCCGAAATGCCGTCGAGGGGTCCCCTTGAGCTATGGCCGCAACACGCTGAGTGCGATGCCCCGGCGACGAAGGCGGGGGTTGAGTTCATCTCCCCAGGCAAGATCTTCATGACCCGTGGATGGGGTGAGGTCGCCCAGGTTTGCCGTGCGGAGGGCGCCCTCGCGCTCCACTTTGAGTGCGGAGGGCACCCTCGCGCTCCACTTCGAATACGTTGGCGCCTCCACGATGTTCTTCAAGGTATTTGACGAGGAAGGCCGCCGCCTGGAGTGCGGCCCTGGAGGGGGTCATCAGGAAGGCCTAGCGGCAGGAGTCGGGCCTGCCACTGGCCTAGCTGGCAGTTCCTCTAGCAGCAGCGATGGCGCTTGGGAGTCCAACGACTCTCCCGAGCCCTACGAGACTCCAGAGACGAGCGACGACAGCTACGTGCCCCTGAGCTCTCGCCGTGCCCAAGGAGCGACTGCGGCGTCTGCCCGCCGTTGTCGATGATTTGGATGGGGTTGACGTCAGCCTCCCGTGCCCCAGTGTTGATGATGGCATCGGTGGCGTTGATGCTTGTAGATAGAGCTCTTAGGAACCTTCTTGTCCCCTATGAGGAATCGAGACGAACCCCATGGGGGCATGTAAAGAATCCGTACTGCTCTTTGTTTAATATTGTCCTTATTATCAAGATGTGCGACTGTATGTCCTGCTTCGGCTCGGTCCCCCCTTTCCAACCTCGCGGTAGCTTGGTGCTCTACGCCGATAGGTCCCGGTCCCCAGGCACGCTACAGCTGTCACTGGTATGCCAGGTGGTGATGTCGTGGTCAAGGCCAGGAGGTGAGCGGCCCGAGGTCCAGTAAGAGCTCTTGAGGCGCGATGCTCAAGAGGTCCCCTTTAGCGCGCAAGCAGCTACCTAAGGATGGGAAAGGAAAGCGGTGTCGCCGTAGCAAGGTTGCAACAGATGGGAATCCTATGCCGCAGTGCTTGGCTAACCCGAGTGTGAAAACTTATCTTAGCGGTCCAGAGTTGATTCCTCATGCTGCGCCAAGCTCGCGCGTCAATGGCTACAGTGTAGCCGGGTTAGGTCCGTGCGGGCTTTCCCTTCCCTACCACACTCTTCTGTGTGCTCTACGTCCTTAGGTCCCAGTCCTCGAGCGAGCTCAGCTGCCGCTGCTATGCCAGGTCGCGATGCTATGGTCAAGGCCAGGGGTGAGTGCTGGAGAGCTAGTAAGGGCTCCTAAGGCGCGATGCTCAGGTGCCCCCCCCTTTAACGCGCAAGCGAATTGCATGGGAAAGGAAAGAGCCCGCGGTACCGCCCGATGTCATCCTCGGGAGGTTCCTGTAGGTTAGTCGGAGAGGGAGCATATCCCATGGTCGTGTTGTTACCCAGCTGTTGATGGATCCACAAGAAGACGAAGGCACCAAGGATCTGACGAGGTGACGTGTGTGGAGCGGGCCGCGAGCCAGAGCTCGATCTCTCAGATGTATCAGCGTTGCAGGGACGGACCCAAGCACAAGCGTCGTGCCAGTATGCAGAGTTCTCGCCATGGGGTAAACAGGAGATTGGTCAGCAACATGGGATACCGCGAGATGTAATCAAACAAGCGGTATCCGTCAGAGAACCATGCAAGGAGATAATCTAGTTTAGATATAAAAACGATATATGCCACTGGGACGGACCCGAGCGGCCTGGGGATGATGCAGCCCGAGGGGCGCCCCCAGCAAAGTAAGCTAAAGGTGCAGAAGGATACACATCACGGGGATAGACCCGTGCGACTTAGGGATAATGCAGCCCGAGGGGCGCCCCCAACTAAATGAACTGGAAAGAGTCACCTGATAACGCTGCCAGAGTGGTGTTGGAGTAGCTGATGATGCGTGCCGAAGAGTCACTCCTCACGAGCCACCAAGGTCCTGAGCCTCAGGAGGCTCTGGGGGCTCAGGTGGTTCCTTGAGGATCGTCACCATTTCCGTTAGGACTACATGGTGCCTGGCCTCCTGAGTCGCCAGAATGCTCCGTAGATGACACTGATAGGTGACAGCCGCGTTCGGTAGGCCAAACGGCCGAATGTAGCTGTGGGGTGGATCCTCGCACTGGCCAGTGCGTGAAGGCCAGAAGCGCTCCTGAGACGCGACCCTATTGCGCCCTGGAATGTCGACGCAGACGCGTAGCCCGCCGCCCTCACCAGGATGGGGAGCTGTGTCGGGTGGTGGGCAGCGGTCGCCGCATATGGCCCTTGCTTCCTGAAGCCCCTGGACTGCCTGGGCGATGAACTCCTGAGCACCTGGCGCTTCTCGCCTTGTGCCTTCTTGAGGGAAACATGCAGCGAAGCACGCCTCCACGTGGTGCCCGAGCACCTCCCTCGTGATGTTGGACAGGTCTGAGGCCCTCCAGAAGAGAGCCCCCGAGCCTTGCCTGAGAGGGCGCCGAGCGCGCCTTCCTATGCGAGGAAGGGAGGCACCCTAGGTGCGGGCGCTAATCCTGAGGCGGTGCTGCTGGAAACGCCGCTCTCCTGATGCCCTGTACGGAGTAGTTGCTTCTTCTTCTTGGGGATGGCCTCAGGAGGGTACAGGGTGTCCACGCTGTCGGGGTCTTCGACTGCTGCGCCTTGGAAGGCGTGCTCCAGAGAGCACACCACATCTCTTTCTTCGTAGGGTACTATGATGATTCCGCCGCTTCCTGGCATCTTGAGGACATTGTAGCCGTGGTGGGTTACGGCCATGAACTTGGCCAATGCTGGATACCCAAGGATGGTGTTGTACAGCAGACGGATGTGGGCGACGTTGAAGTCGATGAGCTCAGTGCGGTAGTTGTCGCACTGGCCGAAGGTGACAGGAAGGCAGACCTGCCCTATCAGGGAGGTGGAGCCGTCAGTCACTCCAGAGAAAGGCTTGCTAGGCTGCAGCTGGTCATATGGCACTTGGAGGTTGTCGAACGTCTCGACGGACAGGACACTGAGCCCCGCGCCACCGTCGATGAGGGCCTTGGTGACTTGGACATTGCTGATGACGGGTGAGAAGAGCATCGGGAGGACGCCGGCGGTTGCCGCGCACTTGAGCTGGTCCGCCGAGCTGAAAGTGATGGCGTATTTGGACCACCTGAGCGGGCGCGTGGCCTCGAGCCTGGGGAGGGCCACATTCATCTCACGAGCAAACTGCTTGAAGATGCGCTGGGAAGCTGGGGCCTAAGTGCCGCCCAAGATGCAGGCGATAGCACGCGGCTCCGAGAAGCCCCCAGCCCCCTCGCCCTGATGGTGGTCGTCGTTCCTTCTTGGTGGTGGCGGCAGCGGAGGAAGGCCAGCATTGGCCTGGGGGCGGTCCTCGCGAGGCTGGTCCATCCAGGCGCCCTCACGATGCTGCTCCTGCCAGTGGTCCCCATGAGGCCGGTCGCGCCACTCCTGGCGGGGCCGCGGTCGTCCCAGGGTCCTCCGCTTTGCCCTCCTCCTCGACCGTAGCCCCGGTCGTTACGCTCGGGGCGTCGACCGAAGTGTCCGTCTCGGATGGCCCTCAGCTCTTGACAATCGTTGGTGTTGTGGTTGTGTACGTTGTGGAAGGCGTAGAATGGACGGCTGCTCTTGGATGACTCGGGGTGGTCCCTGATACGTCCATTTTGCATCATGCTTTTGTATCAATATTTATTGCATTATGGGTTGTTATTACACATTAAGTCACAATACTTATGCCTTTTCTCTCTTATTTTACAAGGTTTACATGAAGAGGGAGAATGTCGGCAGCTGGAATTCTGGGCTGGAAAAGGAGCAAATATTAGAGACCTATTCTGCACAACTCCAAAAGTTCTGAAACTTCACAGGAGCACGTTTTGGAATATATAAAAAATACTGGCGAAAGAATTAACTAGAGGGGGCCCACACCCTGTCCACGAGGGTGGGGGCGCGCCCTACCCCCTAGGCGCGCCCCCTGTCTCGTGGGCCCCCTGGCAGGCCTCCGATGCCCATCTTCTGTTATATGAAGTCTTTCGTCTGAGAAAAATCATAAGGAAGCTTGCGGGACGAAACTCTGCGCCACGAGGCGAAACCTTGGCGGAACCAATCTAGGGCTCCGGCGGAGCTGTTCTGCCGGGGGAACATCCCTCCGGGAGGGGGAAATCATCACCATCATCATCATCATCAATCCTCTCTGCGGGAGGGGGTCAATCTCCATCAACATCTTCACCAGCACCATCTCATCTCAAACCCTAGTTCATCTCTTGTATCCAATCTTTGTCTCAAAACCTCATATTGGTACCCGTGGGTTGCTAGTAGTGTTGATTACTCCTTGTAGTTGATGTTAGTTGCTTTACTTGGTGGAAGATCATATGTTCATATCCTTTATGCATATTAATACCCCTCTGGTTATGAACATGAATATGATTTGTGAGTAGTTACTTTTGTTCCTGAAGACATGGGAGAAGTCTTGCTATAAGTAGTCATGTGAATTTGGTATTCGTTCGATATTTTGATGAGACGCATGGTGTCCTCCTCTAGTGGTGTCATGTGAACGTCGGCTACATGACACTTCACCATTGTTTGGACCTAGGGGAAAGCATTGGGAAGTAATAAGTAGATGATGGGTTGCCAGAGTGACAGAAGCTTCAACCCTAGTTTATGCGTTGCTTCGTAAGGGGCTGATTTGGATGCATATGTTTCATGCTATGGTTAGGTTTACCTTAATACTTCTTTTGTAGTTGCGGATGCTTGCAAGAGGGGTTAATCATATGTGACGCCCCCAATTCAATCGTACACTAATCATGCACGCAAATGTGTATGATCAAGATCAAGGACTCACGGGAAGATATCACAACACAACTCTAAAAATAAAATAAGTCATACAAGCATCATATTACAAGCCAGAGGCCTTGAGGGCTCGAATACAAGAGCTTGGTCATAGACGAGTCAGCGGAAGCAACAATATCTAAGTATAGACATAAGTTAAACAAGTTGCCATAAGATGGCTAACACAAAAGTAGCAATGATCGAGAAGGCAAGGCCTCCTGCCTGGGACCTCTTAACTACTCCTCGAAGCCGAACTCCATGTAGAATCATCCTCGGGATCCTCTGGCTCCTGGACTCCATTATATGATTGCAATAACCGGGAAAGAGAAAAAAGAAGTAGCAAAGCAATCGTGAGTACTCATCTAAAATACTCGCAAGCAAGGATCTACACTACATATGCATTGGTACCAAATGGAAAAGGGTAGTATATGTGGCATGAACTGCAGAATTTCAGAATAAGAGGGGGATGGCTAGTCCTATCGAAGACTACGCTTCTGGCAGCCTCCATCTTGAAGCATGTAGAAGAGAGTAGATGGTAAGTTCACCAAGTAGCATCGTATAGTATAATCCTACCCGACGATCCTCCCCTCGTTGCCCTGTGAGAGAGCGATCACCGGGTTGTATCTGGCACTTGGAAGGGTGTATTTTATTAAGTATCCGGTTCTAGTTGTCATAAGGTCAAGGTACAACTCTGGGCCGTCCTTTTACCGAGGGACACAACTATTCGAATAGATAAACTTCCCTGCAAGGGTGCACCACATTTCCCAACACCCTCGATCCCCTTTGTCCGGACACACTTTTCTGGGTCATTCCCGGCCTTGGAAGATCAACACGTCGCAGCCCTACCTAGGCACAACAGAGAGGTCAGCACGCCGGTCAAAATCCTATGGCGTAGGGGTCTGGGCCCATCGCCCATTGCACACCTGTGCGTTGCGTATGCGGCCTACGAGCAGACCTAGCCTCCCTTATACAAGAGCAGGCGTTCCGGTCCAACCCGGCGTGCACCGCTCAGTCGCTGACGCCAAGAAGGCTTCGGCTGATACCACGACGCCGAGTGCCCATAATTGTTCCCACGTAGTTGGTTAGTGCGTATAGGCCAATGGCCAGCCTCAGATCAAATGCCCAGATATCGTTAAGCGTGTTATTTTGAAATAACCGCGGACGCCGACCAGGGCCAGGCCCACCTCTTTTCTAGGTGGTCTCAACCTACCCTGTCGCTCCGCCACAAAGGTTCACTCAGAGGGCCGTCCGGACAAACGTCCTTTCGGGCCCAATCCGTGAATCACTCCGCCACAAATATTCGCGGTGTTTCGCGTTCTCGGACAGATGAATTGGAAGGGGAAAGTTACGTGTTCGCTACGCTAGGGATGTGTGGCGGACGAACGGACTGCGTATCCGGATTCGCCTTGTCGTTCTCAGCAACTTTCATATATAAAACTTTTTCATCGGAGTTAAGGTTTATTTTATATTAATTTTTCAAAGTTTTAATATTGTTCTGAAATTATTATTAATTCGAAAAATAAAGAGGAAATGCTAGGTGCACCCGGTGCAGTGCACCCAGCAGCGCACCAAAAAATGACAGTGGGTCCAGGGGGTCCCAGTTGACCAGTCAACGTTGACTGGTCAACAGGGGGTGGGCCTCCCTGTCGTACACTCACTGAACTAATTAGTGACTAGGTAGTTTAATTAACAGGTTAAGCTAAATTAGCAAACTTTAATTACGTTAATTAATTGATTAATTAACTAATTAATTAATATTATATTTAAAATATATATTTTTATATTTTTCTTAACTAACAGGGCATGGGGGCCTATCGGGCGTGGTTATCGGGCATAGCCCGAACGGTTGTTGCGGGCACGATCACAGCTCGAGCGACGACCAACGCAAGGGGGCGGCACGGCGCGGCCCCAAGCGCGAGCGGAGGGGGCCGCGGGGCAGTGACCGGCGGCAAGGCGCGGTCGCTCGCCGGCGGGAGGGCAGCGGCGGGCGCGGGCCGGCGGGCAGTGGCAGGCGGCGACAGGAGGCAAGCGGGAGAGGGCACGAAGGCGAGCACGAGGCCACAGCACGGGGCGGCGGCCAAGCGCGTGGCAAGCCGGAGGCGGGCGCGCAGCGGTCAGCGGGCAGCGCGGGAGGGACGGTCTCGCGCGGGCGGGCGGCTGCGGAAGCACGCGTGGCCGTTGGTCGGGAGCGAGCGGCTGCGCAGCGAGGACCACGACGACCCGAGAAGGGGCTTGTCGGCGCTGGCAAAAGCGCAACGGAGGCTCCGGTTTGGTCTCCCAACGGACATTTGGTCCGCGAGGAGCTGCTGCTGGACGCGGGCACGCGCGTCGGTCTACGATGACAGGCATCGTGGGGGTGCACTGGGTCGTTGGCAACGACCATGACCGAAGGCAGAGGCGGCGGTCGGCGAGCCGGGCGCAGCCAGCGCAAACGGGGCGCGCGGCCAGGAGCGGACGTGGGCACGAGGGCGACGGGAAGGGCACGCCCGGAACTCGACGGTGACCGGTTTGTTCTGGGCCTAACTACCGAACGACAAAAGCAACAAGGACGGGAAACAAAGCTTCGGCTATGAAGGAAGCCAGTGCTCGGGGACGTGTGCGGGGAATTAGAGAGTGGGGAAAGGAGCAGAGGCTCACAGCTGGGTCGACGGGCAGGTCAGTGGGATTGCGGGAGGCTCGGTGGAGACGAATCGAACGGCGATGACTGGCGGCATCCGAGGAAGAAGACGACGTAGCAGGACTTGAAGTAGGGCTCCCGGCTGGAACAAGTGGGTGAAGATGACAAGGCGGACGGCGACGGAGCTCACGGAAAAGTTTCAGGGCGCGGGGACGATGGTGAGCGCAGGAACGGAGGCGGCCATGATGATGATGGTTCGGCCGAGCGTGGGAAGAAGACAGCGACATGAGGAAAAGGAGGGGAATGGATCCAGGGTTCCAAAGGGGTCGTGAGCGTCGTTTTAACCAGCAGGGGGGCTCGGGGATGATCGACACGTGGCCAGGGCGAGGCCATGGCGGCTAGATGCCTGCCACGACCCCCCTGCCTCTCCTGTAGCAAGGAGGAGACGATTGGGAGTGTGGGCTGGGCCTCTTCCCGTCCACATGGGCCCTCCCCTATGTTTTGTTTTCTATAGTTTCCTTCTTGTCTCTCTTATTTTCTCTCTGCTTTGCAATTTATTTAAATACCAAATGATTTTAGTAACAAATGAAACCTGTCACATAAATAGTAGACAGTGTTTTGAGCTAGTCCACCAAGTCTCGCTTATTTAGAAATATATAACTTTTTGTTTTAAATTGAATTGGCTTGATTTTAATGTTGTCAGTTCACTTTATAAGTCCTAGGGATTAATTGGAGAGTCAAATGATGTTGGTTTCTATATGATAATTACTTAGTGATTTTTTTAACTCATTGAACATTTTTAATTGACAGTTTGAAGAAATAAGAATTTGACTTATTATTTGAAATTTGATTTTTACTCGGTTTTCATTAAGTGGAAAAATGGCTTCAAAACATAACTGACAAGGCACACTAGGGTGAGGTTACTGTAGCTTAATTATCCGGGCGTCACAAATCTCCTCTACTACAAGAAATCTCGTCCCGAGATTTAAGAGGTAGTGAAAGGGGGGAAGGTTTGGTAACGAATCTAGCGGGTCTTCTCATTCTGGCTTGCTCTTCTCGAAGAGGCCGATCCATTACATTGATGTCTTCATTTCTCTGCTTCAGGTCATCATGATGAAGTCGACATCCTTTATTCGGGAACTCCATCGTAGTTATGAAGAATAAATGGTGGGTATTCTGAGAGAGCAGACCTCTGCAAGGTTGGCTATCTGGCAGATAACATTGGGGAAGGTGGGGGAAAGTAACTCTCGAATTGAAACCTTAGAAAATATCGAGAGCAAAGTAAGAAGGTATCATGAAAAGTTTCGGGCGGATAGGCAATCCTTCATTGAGTGAAACAGAGTGTGAAAGGTTTCAGAGCAATGGGACCAAGTATTGTGTGTGATGCCAGAATAGATCACTTGGAAGGTGGCTCATGAATTACACACGAAACCAAGCGCAAGGGCTAACTTTGAATCAGGGTGTACAGGAGAGTCGGGTTTTGATCCTGGGACCTGTGGGTTATGGGCCCACCATGTGGGTTAAAAGTAGGAAGAGCGAGGAAGTCTTGCACGATCATGTAAGCAAGGTATGTCAGAGGATATCCTATCAATTTTGTTGGCAACAACGTTGGTACCAAGGGCGAGGGACGAAGAGAACCATTTTCCTGCTCGTTGAAATGAGGCGGACCAATAGGCAAGGTTCTCGTCCATCGGTGGTTACCAGAATGCCATCAACAAAAGTAACAGGGTCTTGCTGACAGAATCGCACACCGAGGTGTTTACATAAGCAGGAGAATATTACTGCTTAGATCATATAGATCACAAGAAAGGTTAAACCAAACAATGAAAAGAAAAATATGATTATCAGATTAAACAGAACAATGGAAAGGAAAATGTGTTTAAACACGTATTCCAAGGGTATATCCTTCCCAAGGACAAGCAGAGCATGATATCCATGACAGGATATAATGCGGAAAACTCTTTAGGTAAGGGGAGAGAAATTTCAGGACATTACCCATACAGCGGTGTTTGGATAATTGAGCAGGAAACATTTAACATTGGGCTTTAAATGTTCTTTTTGAAAATTGGAGTACCATAGACATGCTTCGAGATAGCATTGACATGGTCATCAGGTAAAGATCAGGCTTTGGAAACACAAGGGATCCATCAGGAATAAATCATAGAATAAGTCTTACAATTTCCTCATGGAAGAATGGATAACCTTGCTGAAAAGGAATCTATAACAACAGGGCCTCGGGCCAGGTGTGCTAGGCACGACATCACATTACCGGGTCACATAAAGACCAAGGTGATAACTCTTGGGAATATGTTCCAACCATCATATCTGACCGAGATTCAGATCTGATTGGTGTCAGGATAACTCAGACTCGGAATGCCTGAGAAGAAAGGTGCAACACAAATTGTCGAGATGACATTGTAAGATTCTCGGAAATTTAACTATGAAAGAGGGTTCCAAAACAAGAGTTCATCATTAAATGAAGGAGAGGTGAGGAGGTGGCTGAGTGACTCAGCGACAATTCATTGAGATTTTCAAAAGGTGGATTTCCACACTTATGTGAACAAGGGGATAACATTTGTTGGATCAAATGATATAATGATGCATGCTCGAAGAAAACATACACAATTAAACATTGGCTGAAAAGTGCACCCGAAAATCTGGACTAGGTAGCACGATCATTGTTTGAATGATGATTCAATAAGCAATAGACTTAGAATGAGGCTATCGACCATTAAGGTCAAAGCAATAGGGTTGCTAGAATTTTTGAATTTTACACATCACAGACCATTTGTTGGTATTCTGGTTAGAAACAACACGAGAAAGAATGGCGATGGTGGGAAGTATCACTATACCAAGAATTCTTAGGAGGTGGGGCAATTCTCATAGGATCCTTGGCATAAAAGACAGTATTACTTCAAGGTAGAACATAATACAAGTTGAATAGCAAGTTGCATCCATAACATGAACAGGTTGTGATGAGAGGAAGGTAAAGATGTTGCCGATGGTAATTCAAATTACCAAGGGACGAGGATTGCACTTATCATCATGAATTATATTGATATCCTGGAAGGAGTCAAAATGTTGATGATGATCACGACAAATTATTGTCGAGAGGCTCCACAAAGAAGCAATCGAACAACGACTGTCGGTGTACAAAAAGAGGGGTACACTTTTTGTACCCCTATAACTGTGCACGGGCAGTCTGAGCCACGGGCACCACCACACCAAGCAAGGCAAGGGAGGTGAGCCAAGGTAAGACCAAAGCTCAAGAGAACTACGACGCCAAGGCCAAGACCACGAAAAGCAAAGGGGACGAAGCGGACTCCCCCGGCAAGATCCTTGTCGGGAGACAGTTCTAGAAGCCTCGTCAAGACCCTTGCCACGGCTACTCGTCCCGCGCCTACGGAGCAAATCGCCCTTGAGTCCACTGCCCCCAAAGGGCAAGGATTCGGGAGACATCCCCGTGGCGACATGCAGATCTTTGTGAAGACATTCAAGATCAAATACGCACTAAGGAGACAACAACCCTTGGCAGGATCCCAGCCGAGGAAGACCACAAGGCCCCCGGCAAGCGCCTTGCCGGGGATGACAGCATGCGCCACGGCAAGGCCCTTCCCGAGGACACCCGCAGGGCCACCATCAGGCCCACGCCGACTAAACCTCCACCACCGCATGCATGCAGCTGCCGACCCAACCAGCTGGGCAGGCACCTGCATGGCGGCATGCAGATCTTCGTGAAGACCCACCACTGCGCCACTTCAGCTGCTTGCCTACCTACGTGGCATCGCAGGCGTCGCTGGCCAGGGCGCGTGTCGACACAAGAAGGAGTGGCGACGAACGAGACAGATCTCTCCCCCCGTCCCCAATAAAGTAAGGACACCTAAGCAAGACACATTAAATGCGCCTTGTCATGTAATGCGAGGGATAACCTCGCATCACTGTACCCTTTCCACCTCCTGTGTGCCACTGTGGCAACCCCTTTTTCTATAAAAGGAGGCTCGAGGCGACCAGAGGAAGGATTCAGCTTTTTGGAGCTCCTCACGCCCCATAGCTAGCTGAAGAACACAGATATACAATCCACCAAAGCAGGAGTAGGGTTTTACGCATCCTCGCGGCCCGAACCTGGATAAACGAACCGTGTGCTACCTGTTAGATCCGCTCTTCTCATGACCCCGCACCCCGCTAACCGTAGTAGGGATTCTTGTGATCCCATAGGTGTCGTTCCCGCCGACATCTCTGGCGCGCCAGGTAGGGGGCGCAGTTGTGAGAATCGGCTCTAGCAATCAGCCCAGCACTCCTTTGTCTTTGTGGCTCTTGGAGAGGGAAGGAGGCCGGAAGATCAGCACTCGAGCGACTACAAACAGAAGCTAAGTTGCACTGAACCCTTATTTGTTCTATCCTTTTTATATGAGGTTATTCCCCCCGGAGATGTCACGCCTTTGTATGAGAAATCTGCACGCCAGGGGGCTCTCCCACGATCAACAACGCCCTTGCCCTGTTTCGAGTCCGCTCAATAGCTCAAGCGGCTGCGTCGGGAATGGCAGAGTAGCCTTCCGCGAGCAACAATGCCCTCGATTCTGACTCGAGTCAAGCTCGACAGTTCGAGCGGCCGCGTTCAGAACGGAAAGGTGGCTCATCCGGCAGCACGCGTACCCAGCAGGCCCATGGGGATCCGTCCCCAAAATGTCGCTAGGGGCTTCCGCGCCGGCGAACCTACCCAATCGATGTAGGGCGCGCATACAAAGAGGAATTGAACGGGGAAATAACGTGCATGAAATTAAAAGTACTGCAAAGTTATATTACATCACATCATTGCTGCGGTTCTAACTAAAGATGAAATTTGTCTTGGTCGTGAACCTACAGCGGCGGTAAAGAACGGGATGCCTAATCCCGGCGCTGGCCTTCCACCCTCTTGATTTCGTCGATGCAGCTGATGACGGGCTTGATGCGCTCCTTGAGCACCGTGAGGTCAATACCATCCGGCAAGCTATCCATCGCGGCATCGAAGTCGAGGTCGGGATTCCACTACGCCATCTTGGTGAGGACCTTGGTCATGACCCCCCGGCAAAGTCGCCGGGCTTCCCCGGCCAACGTGGCCGCTCGGTTGGAGTGAAGATAAGCCAAGGCTCCAAGGACGCCCTCGAAGAACAGGGTCAGCTTGGTGTTGACGGTCCCACTGCGCTCAGGGGCGTACCTCACATTTGGCATCCCCATGGTGGCCAACTGTGAGGTGACCCTGCCGGCGACGTCCTCCAGATGGCTGATCCATCTGTTCTCGCCCGCCACATAATCCTGGTGGGAGGCGGCCTCGTTCGCCCGCAGCTGCTTCTCCTCGTCCAGACTCCTGGTCAAGGTCTCCTCCTAAGCCCTGCTCTCCGACAACATCTTCTCGAGATCCTCCAGCTTCAGCTTGAGATCTCTGACGGAGTTTTGCGCTTCGGAGAGCTCCCCAGCCCTGCTGATGACCGCTCCTTGCGCCTCCACCAAGGCGTTGTTGAGCGTGCTCTTCTCGTTGGACAGCTTGAGGGCCTTCTCCTTCAGCTCGTCCTGCTCCACCTTCAACTCCCTTACTTTGCCGGCATGGGCCAGAGCCTGGGCATCGAGTGCCTCCTTGTGCCTCTGCTCCAGCTCGCGAGTCCGCCGCGCGACAAAGGCCTCAAGCTCCTCATCCTTGCCATGGAGCCCTGCGGCAAGCTTCGCCTCACGCACGGTGAGGTCCTCTTCCTAGGAATCCAGTGCGGCTTGATGCTGGTTCCGGACGGCCTCGGCCGCGGCGGCCAAGTTCGCCGCCTTTTCCTGGGCCTTCTCGATGTCAGCCATCTTCATGGTGAGCTCGACATTGCGCTTGGCCAATTCCTCCTGAAAGGCCCTCTGCTCCTCGCGAGTCTGGTGGAACCAAGTCTGTGTCTTAGCAACGCGCGCCTTGAAATCCACCTCCGTCTGGTCCACCGTTGCCGTCCTGGACTTAACCTTGTCCAGACGGACACGGTAGAGCACCTGGAGTTTTCGGAAGTTGGCCCCCATAGCGCGGAAAAGCTGCTCTTCTGGAGAACCATCACCGCCAACGCCCGGCTCATCGACAACCTCGAGCCCGGTGGTGGAAAGCACCTCGCCGTCAAAGACCTCCCCTTCGGTGGGCACCCGGGAACTTGACGCCCCTGGAAGATGGACGAAAAGATCGTCGCCCACCTTCAGGTATCTGCCGGGGCCCGAGGTTGAGGAGGAGGGAGGCTGATCATCAACCACCTCTTCCTCGGCGGCGGCCTTGCCGGCTTCCCCGGCAGGCCCACTGCTAGCACCCTTGGCAGAAGCCTCGTCGGTCGCCGTGGCGGCCCCCGCAGCGGTGTCCTCGGCAGCATCCTTGGCGGCCTCATTAGCGGCGACCTCGTCAGCATCCCTGGCGGCCTCCTCAGCAATGTTCCCAACAACAGTATCCACGTCCTCCATACCCATTGAAGGAGGGCCTGGGTAGTAATGGGAGCATTGAAGCCAAGAAAAAGAATAAGGGAAAAACAGAGACGGAGGACAGGCGACTCACCAGTGCCAGGCTGTGAAGCAGAAGTCCCCTCCCCGCCAGCATCCGGCGCCGTGGCAGAGTCACCAGCGCCCAAGTTCCCCACTTCCTCCATGGGTGTGGGCTCCGTGCTTGATGCCCTTGCCGGGAACGCCCCTCGTGGCGGCGTAGTTGATGGGGGTGGTGTATTGGGGGTAGCCCTCTGCGGCTCCTCCTGCTGCCGCTCCCCTCCTGCAAACCCGACAAGGTCAACACCATAGCATCGAACGCCTACCACATGTCGAATAAGAGGAGGGTGACGAACTTACGCTGGGGGCTGTGCCGGGGGCTGCTGTCCGGGCTGCTCAACACCACCAGTGGCGTCTTTGAAGCCCCAGCTGGGGGCTGACTGCTCGCTGAGGCCTTCACCCTCTTCACCCTCTGGGCCAACGTCTCTACATCCAAAAGCAAAAACGGGTCAAGATGAGTGACTTAATTCAGAGGAATGGAAATGGCAGTAAGGAACGGAGTACTTACTCGTCATCCACCTCCTCCTCTTCCACCACTTTCCTTTTCCTCTTCGGGCTGAGAGGCTGAGATCAAAAGTGACCTCCGCGTCAACATCCGAGTCGACATCTGCCGGAGGAGGCGAAGACGGCGGGGTTTGTGCACGCCCAGATGAGGAAGGGGCTGTTGTCTTCTTCTTCTCAGCGGCCTTCGTCAGCCTCTTGGCTATCGTGGCCCTCGTGTGACGCCCAGACCCCTCCAGGGTCAATTGAGGCCGCGTAGCCCTGCCGGGCCGGACCGGCTCGCTGGAGCCAGCCCGCCGCAGGATTCGCCCTCTTCCCCTGGTTGGCGTCGAGCCCGCCGCCACGTCCTCCTCCTCTGACAACTTGTTGTCCGCGTCTTCGACGAGCGGAGCTCCAGTGTCGGCGCTGCTGACCTCCCCGGAGGCCACCGCCCACCGGGTGAGCTCCTCTTCCTCCACAGCCATTGCGGCCTTGTCCTCCACACCCCCGATGCTGCCGGCCTCCATGGCAAGCTGTGCCTCCCTCGCCCTAGTGGCGATGTAGTCCAGCTCTGCCTGGGTGGTGTCCATGACAAGCCACTGCTCGGCGTCAGCATTGACATACACCTCGATCAGGGTGTCAAAGAATTGCTGCACATCCGCGTCCTTCGGCTCCTTCCAGCTTGGGACAGGGCCGTGCGCATTATAGTCCGGCATCATGGCGATGATCTCGGACCGACGTGAATTGTTGCACAACGGGACCACCCCCGCTGGCAACTTGAAAAACGGCCCCTTGAGGGCCTTGCCAACCTTTGCGGCAGCCCTCGCGGCCTTGCCGGTCCGTTCGACCTCGCCATCACGACCCACATCAAGCTGGAAAAGCCGCTGGCAGAAGTGGGCATGCACCAGCACTGTGAAGTTGTGATCAAGGCCGGGGCAGAGTCGCATAATGTCAGCCGGATTCGTAAAGAGCCAAGTTGGCCTCCCCTTGTTGTGCAACGGGGCGATCCGGCGGCGAATGAAGTCCGCCCTGATCATCTCAAGGGTGAGTCCAACCCGGGTGAGCCGGAGAATCCTGGTGGTGGCGACAGTGAGCCTCCCGTCGGCGACGTCGACATCACTCCAATCGCTGCCGCGGACCGGCGACACTTGGCGGACCTTGCAGAATTCCGGCGGGTCTTCATCTTCAATCCAGCACCATCGGCCACGCCATTCCTCCCACCTCTCCTTCACGGCACCGTCTGGGTACGCCCCCTTGGATCTTGGGATCCAGGTGACGCAACCAGAGACGTTACCTCCCGGCTGGATCCGAGGGAAGAAGTAATGGCGGAAGAGCGCCGTGCTGGGCTGCACCCCGGCAAAGCCTTTGCAAAGATGCGCGAAGAAAGCCATGCACGCCACCGCATTCGGAGTAAAATCCAAGAGGCAAAAGCCGAAGGTGTGCATGACCTAGAAAACTTCTTATACCTTTGATGTCCTTGGGACACGGCATCTTCTCAATAGCATCAACTTTAGCTTTGTCAACTTCAATACCTCTTTCAGAAATTTTATGCCCCAATACAATACCTTCATTAACCATAAAGTGGCACTTCTCCCAATTCAAGACAAGATTAGTTTCTTCACATCTCTGCAAAACTCGATCAAGGTTGCTCAAACAATCCTCAAAAGAGGATCCATAAACTGAGAAATTATCCATGAAAACCTCGCAAATATTTTCACATAAGTCAGAGAATATAGCCATCATGCATCTTTGAAAGGTAGCAGGTGCATTACATAAACCAAAAGGCATACGTCTATAAGCAAAAGTACCGAAAAGGCAAGTAAAAGTGGTCTTTGCTTGATCATCAGCTGACACAGGTATTTGAGAAAAACCGGAGTAACCATCTAGAAAGCAAAAATGTGTATGTTTGGATAGTCTTTCTAGCATTTGATCAATAAAAGGTAAGGGGTAATGATCTTTTTTAGTAGCCTTGTTTAATTTGCGGAAATCAATTACCATCCTATAACCTGTAATAATTCTTTGCGGAATCAATTCATCTTTATCATTAGGAACAACAGTAATACCTCCCTTCTTAGGGACACAATTGACAGGACTTACCCACTGACTATCAGCAACGGGATAAATTATACATGCCTCAAGGAGCTTTAGTATTTCTTTTCTTACCACTTCTTTCATCTTAGGATCTAGCCGTCCTTGGTGATCAATAACTGGTTTGGCGTATTTCTCTAAGTTTATTTTGTGTTGACATAGAGTGGGACTAATGCCCTTAAGATCATAAGAGTATATCCAATGGCAGCACGGTGCTTCTTCAGAGTTTTCAATAATTTTTCTTCTTCATGCTCTGAAAGGTTAGCACTAATAATAACAGGATATATCTTCTTTTCATCAAGATAAGCATATTTAACAGTATCAGGTAATGGTTTAAGCTCAAACACGGGATCACCCTTGGGTGGAGGAGGATCCCAACAGGCAAATTGTGTTTCAGAATGGGTCCTTGTTTAAAGAATACTTCATCTATTTCCCTTCTTTCATTCATAAACATATCATTTTCATGGTCTAGCAAATATTGTTCTAAAGGATTAGTAGGAGGCACATCAATAGAAGCAAGACCAATAATTTCATCTTTACTAGGCAATTCTTCATCACGGAGTTGTCTACGAAATTTAGAAAAATTAAACTCATGAGACATATCACCCAAACCAATAGTAACAACATCCTTTTCGCAGTCTATCCTAGCATTAACAGTATTTAAGAAGGGTCTACCAAATATAATGGGACAAAAGCTATCTTGTGGGGAACCAAGAACAAGAAAATTAGCAGGATATTTAACCTTCCCACACAAGACTTCAACATCTCTAATAATCCCAATTGGTGAAGTAGTATCTCTATTAGCAAGCTTAATGGTAACATCGATATCTTCTATCTCAGCTGGTGCAATATCATGCATAATTTCTTTGTATAAGGAAATAGGTATTGCACTAGCACTAGCACCCATATCACACAAGCCATGATAACAATGATCTCCTATTTTAACAGAAATAATAGGCATGCCTACCACAGGTCTATGTTTATCTTTAGCACCAGGTTTAGCAATTCTAGCAGTCTCATCACAAAAGTATATAACATGCCCATCAATATTATCAGCCAAGAGATCTTTAACAATAGCAATATTAGGTTCAACTTTAACTTGCTCAGGGGGTGTATAAGTTCTAATATTACTTTTACGAACCATAGTTGAAGCTTTAGCATGATCCTTTATTCTAACAGGAAAAGGTGGTTTCTCAACATAAGAAGTGGGAACAACAGGATCATCATAAGTGATAGTTTTTTCTTAAACTTTAATAGGTGCAACTACTTTTGTTTCAATGATAGGATTATATTTAAACCAATTCTCCTTAGGGAGATCAACATGAGTAGCAAAGGATTCACAGAAAGAAGCTACTATCTCAGAGTCAAGTCCATATTTAGTGCTAAATTTACCAAAAACATTGGTATCCATGAAAGATTTAACACAATCGAACTTAGGTGTTATACCTGACTCCTTACCTTCGTCGAGATCCCAATCTTCAGAGTTGCGTTTAATTCTCTCCAATAAATTCCATTTGAATTCAATAGTCTTCATCATAAAGGAACCAGTACAAGAAGTATCGAGCATGGAGCGATTGTTGTCAGAAAGTCGAGCATAAAAGTTTTGAATAATCATTTCTCTTGAGAGCTCATGATTGGGGCATGAATATAACATTGACTTAAGCCTCTCCCAAGCTTGAGCGATGATTTATCCTTCGTGAGGCCAAAAATTATATATATAATTACGATCATGATGAACAAGTGCTACGTCTTGAGCTTGCGTTCGTTTTCCCCGAAGAGGAAGGGATGATGCAGCAGAGTAGCGTAAGTATTTCCCTCAATTTTTGAGAACCAAGGTATCAATCCAGTAGGAGGCCACGCTCAAGTCCCTCGTACCTGCACAAAACGATAGCTACTCGCAACCAACACGATTAGGGGTTGTCAATCCCTTCACGGTCACTTATGAGAGTGAGATCTGATAGATATAATATTTTTGGTATTTTTGGTATAAAGATGCAAAGTAAAAAGTAAAGGCAAAGTAAAAGGCAAAACAAGATTAAAGTGATGGAGATTGATATGATGAGAATAGACCCGGGGGCCATAGGTTTCACTAGTAGCTTCTCTCAAGAGCATAAGTATTCTACGATGGGTGAACAAATTATTGTTGAGCAATTGACAGAATTGAGCATAGTTATGAGAATATCTAGGCATGATCATGTATATAGGCATCACGTCCGTGACAAGTAGACCGAAATGATTCTACATCTACTACTATTACTCCACTCATCAACCGCTATCCAGCATGCATCTAGAGTATTAAGTTTAAAACAGAGTAACGCTTTAAGCAACATGACATGATGTAGAGAGATAAATTCATGCAATATGAAATAAACCCCATCTTGTTTTCCTCGATGGCAACCATGCAATACGTGCCTTGCTGCCCCTTCTGTCACTAGGAAAGGACACCGGAAGATCAAACCCAAAGCTAAGCACTTCTCCCATGGCAAGAACTACCAATCTAGTTGGCCAAACCAAACGGATAATTCGAAGAGACTTGCAAAGATAACCAATCATACATAAAAGAATTCAGAGAAGATTCAAATATTATTCATAGATAGACTTGATCATAAACCCACAATTCATTGGTCTCAACAAACACACCGCAAAAAGAAGATTACATCGAATAGATCTCCACAAGAGAGGGGGAGAACTTTGTATTGAGATTCAAAGAGAGAGAAGAAGCCATCTAGCTACTAACTATGGACCTAAAGGTCTGAGGTAAACTACTCACACTTCATCGGAGAGGCTATGATGATGTAGAAGCCCTCCGTGATGACGGCCCTCTTCTGGCGGAGCTCCGGAACAGGCCCCAAGATGGGATCTCGTGGATACAGAAAGTTGCGGCGGTGGAATTAGGTTTTTGGCTCCTCTTCTGATCATTTGGGGGTACGTATGTATATATAGGAGTACGTCGGTGGAGCACCGAGGGGGCCATGAGGCAGGGGGCGCGCCCTAGGGGGGGCGCCCCCCACCCTCGTGACCGCCTCTTTTGTTCCTTGGCATAGGGTCCAAGTCTCCTGGATCACGTTCGGTGAGAAAATCACGCTCCCGAAGGTTTTATTCCGTTTGGACTCCGTTTGATATTATGTTTCTCCGAAACACTGAAATAGGCAAAAAACAGCAATTCTGGGCTGGGCCTCCGGTTAATAGGTTAGTCCCAAATATAATATAAAAGTGGAAAATAAAGCCCAATATAGTCCAAAACAGTAGATAATATAGCATGGAGCAATCAAAAATTATAGATACGTTGGAGACGTATCAGGCATCCCCAAGCTTAATTCCTGCTCGTCCTCGAGTAGGTAAATGATAAAAAGAGAATTTTTGATGCGGAGTGCTACTTGGCATAATTTCAATGCAAATCTTCTTAATTGTGATATGAATATTCAGATTCGAAAGATTCAAGACAAAAGTTTATATTGACATAAAAATTAATAATACTTCAAGCATACTAACAAAGCAATTATGTCTTCTCAAAATAACATGGCCAAAGAAAGTTATCCCTACAAAATCATATAGTCTGGATATGCTCTATCTTCACCACACAAAGTATTTAAATCATGCACAACCCCAATGACAAGCCAAGCAATTGTTTCATACTCTAACTTTTTCAAAACTTTTTCAATCTTCACGCAATACATGAGCGTGAGCCATGGATATAGCACTATAGGTGGAATAGAATGGTGGTTGTGGAGAAGACAAAAAAGAGGGGAAGATATTCTCACATCAACTAGGTGTATCAACAGGCTATGGAGATGCCCATAAATAGATATCAATGTGAGTGAGTAGGGATTACCATGCAACAGATGCACTAGAGCTATAAGTATATGAAAGCTCATCAAAAGAAACTAAGTGGGTGTGCATCCAACTTGCTTGCTCATGAAGACCTAGGGCATTTTGAGGAAGCCCATCATTGGAATATACAAGCCAAGTTCTATAATGTAAAATTCCCACTAGTATATGAAAGTGATAACATGAGAGACTCTCAACTATGAAGATCATGGTGCTACTTTGAAGCACAAGTGTGGTAAAAGGATAGTAACATTGTCCCTTCTCTCTTTTTCTCTCATTTTTTTATTTGGGCCTTTTTTTTCCTTTTTATGGCCTCTTTTATTTCTCTTTTTATTTGGGCTTCTTTGGCCTCTTTTATTTATTTTTCGTCCGGAGTCTCATCCCGACTTGTGGGGGAATCATAGTCTCCATCATTCTTTCCTCACTGGGACAATGCTCTAATAATGATGATCATCACACTTTTATTTTTCTTACAACTCAACAATTACAACTCAATACTTAGAACAAAATATGACTCTATATGAATGCCTCTGGCGATGTACCGGGATATGCAATATGACAATGATGGAGTGTGTCATAATAAACGGAACGGTGGGAAGTTGCATGGCAATATATCTCGGAATGGCTATGGAAATGCCATAATAGGTAGGTATGGTGGCTGTTTTGAGGAAGGTATATGGTAGGTGTATGATACCGGCGAAAAGTGTGCGGTATTAGAGAGGCTAGCAAAGGTGGAAGGGTGAGAGTGCGTATAATCCATGGACTCAACATTAGTCATAAAGAACTCATATACTTATTGCAAAAATCTATAATTTATCAAAGCAAAGTATTACGCGCATGCTCCTAGGGGGATAGATTGGTAGGAAAAGACCATCGCCCGTCCCCAACCGCCACTCATAAGGAAGACAATCAATAAATAAATCATGCTCCGACTTCATCACATAACGGTTCGCCATACGTGCATGCTACAGGAATCACAAACTTTAACACAAGTATTCTTTAAATTCACACCTACTCAACTAGCATGACTTTTAATATTATCACCTCCATATCTCAAAACAATTATCATGTTTCAATCTTTTCTTAGTATTCAACACACTCAAAAGAAAGTTTCACAAATCTTGAATACCAAGCATATTATTATTAAGCAAATTACCATGCTATTAAGAGACTCTCAAAATGATTTAAGTGAAGCATGAGAGATCAATAGTTTCTTTAAAACAAATCCACCACCATGCTCTAAAAGATCTAAGTGAAGCACATAGAGCAAAAACTACTTAGCTCAAAAGATATAAGTGAAGCACATAGAGTATTCTATCAAATTTTAATTCATGTATGTATCTCTCAAAAGGTGTGTACAGAAAGGATGATTGTGGCATACTAAGACACAAAGACACAAATAATACAAGACGCTCCAAGCAAAACACATATCATGTTGGTGAATAAAAATATAGCTCCAAGTAAATTACAGATGGAAGTGGACGAAAGAGGGGGTGCCTTCCGGGGCATCCCCAAGCTTTGACTTTTTGGTGTCCTTGGATTATCTTGTGGGTTCCATGGGCATCCCCAAGCTTAGGCTCTTTCCACTCCTTGTTCCATAATCCATCACAAGAATTCACCCAAAACTTGAAAACTTCACAACACAAAACTCAAAATAGAAAACGTGTGAGCTCCGTTAGCGAAAGAAAACAAAAGACCACTTCAAGGTACTGTAATGAACTCATTATTTATTTATATTGGTGTTAAACCTACTGCATTCCAACTTCTCTATGGATTATAAACTATTTTACTAGCCATAGATTCATCAAAATAAGCAAGCAACACACGAAAAACAGAATCTGTCAAAAACAGAACAGTCTGTAGTAATCTGTAGCTAGCGCAAGATCTGGAACCCCAAAAATTCTAAAATAAATTGTTGGACGTGAGGAATTTATTTATTAATCATCTTCAAAAAGAATTAACTAAATATCACTCTTCAACTAAAAATGACAGCAGTTCTCATGAGCGCTAAAGTTTCTGTTTTTTTACAGCAAGTTCAACAAGACTTTCCCCAAGTCTTCCCAACGGTTCTACTTGGCACAAACACTAATTAAACACAAAAAACACAACCAAAACAGAGGCTAAATAATTTATTTATTACTAAGCGGGAGCAAAATGCAAGGAATAAAAATAAATTTGGGTTGCCTCCCAACAAGCGCTATTGTTTAACGCCCCTAGCTAGGCATAAAAGCGAGGATAGATCTAGGTATTGCCATCTTTGGTAGGCAATCCATAAGTGCCTCTCATGATAGTTTCATATGGTAATTTTATTTTCTTTCTTGGAAAGTGTTCCATGCCCTTTTTAATGGAAATTGAAATCTAATATTCCCTTCCTTCATATCAATAATCGCACCAACCGTTCTAAGGAAAGGTCTACCAAGAATAATAGGGCAAGAAGGATTGCAATCTATATCAAGAACAATGAAATCTACGGGCACATAATTACTATTTGCAACAATAAGAACATCATTAATCCTTCCCATAGGTTTCTTAATAGTAGAATCCGCAAGATGCAAGTTTAGAGAGCAATCCTCAAAATTACGGAAATCTAGCAAATCACATAAAGTCTTGGGAATAGTGGAGACACTAGCACCCAAATCACACAAAGCATAAAACTCATGATCTTTAATTTTAATTTTAATAGTTGGTTCCCACTCATCATAGAGTTTTCTAGGGATAGAAACTTTCAACTCAAGTTTTTCTTCATAAGATTGCATCAAGGCATCAACAACATGTTCGGTGAAGGCTTTATTTTGACTATAAGCATGTGGAGAATTTAGCACGGATTGCAACAAGGAAATGCAATCAATTAAAGAGCAACTTCCATAATTAAATTCCTTGAAGTCCAATATAGTGGGTTTAGCAACATCTAGATTTTTATTTCTTTCAATCCCACTTTCATCAATTTCATCATAAAGATCTAAATACTCCGAATTTTTAGAATGCCTTCTAGGTAAAGGAAGATCATATTCAGTTTCATCAAGATTCATATTGCAAAACAAAGATTTAATAGGGGACACATCAATAACTTCTATATCTTCATCTTGATTTTCATAGGAATTGGAAGAACACGCTTTAATAAAGGCATCTTTGGAAGCACGCATCCTAGCGGTTCTTTCCTTGCACTCATCAATGGAAATTCTCATGGCTTTGAGAGACTCATTGATATCATGCTTAGGAGGAATAGATCTAATCTTTAAAGAATCAATCTCAAGAGAAATTCTATCAACGTTTCTAGCCAAATCATCAACTTTAAGCAATTTCTCTTCAAGCAAAGCATTAAAATTCTTTTTTGAATTCATAAACTCTTTAACACTATTCTCAAATTCAGAGGGCATCTTATTATAATTTCCATAAGAGTTGTTGTAGGAATTCCCATAATTATTAGAAGGATTACTAGGATATGGCCTAGGATTAAAATTCCCTCTATAAGCGTTGTTACCAAAATTATTCCTACCAACAAAATTCACATCCATAGATTCATTGTTATTCTCAATCAAAGTAGACAAAGGCATATCATTAGGATCAAAAGAAACACTCTTAGTAGCAAATAATTTCATAAGTTCATCCATCTTTCCACTCAAAACATTGATTTCTTCTATCGCATGCACTTTTTTATTAGAAGATCTTTCAGTATGCCATTGAGAATAATTAACCATAATATTATCTAGGAGTTTAGTAGCATCTCCTAAAGTGATTTCCATAAAAGTGCCTCCCGTGGCCGAATCTAAAAGATTTCTAGAAGCAAAATTCAATCCGTGATAAAAAATTTGTATGATCATCCACAAATTCAAACCATAAGTAGGGCAATTACGTATCATTAATTTCATTCTCTTCCAAGCTTGTGCAACATGTTCATGATCAAGTTGCTTAAAGTTCATAATATCGTTTCTAAGAGAGATGATCTTAGCGGGAGGGAAATACTTAGAGATAAAAGCATCTTTGCACTTGTTCCAAGAATCAATACTATTTTTAGGCAAAGACGAAAACCAAGCTTTAGCACGATCTCTAAGCGAAAAAGGAAATAGCTTCAATTTAACGACATCATTATCGACATCTTTTTTCTTTTGCATATCACATAAATCAACGAAGCTATTCAGATGAGTAGCGGCATCTTCACTAGGAAGGCCAACAAATTGATATTTCATAACAAGATTCAACAAAGCAGTATTGATTTCACAAGATTCAGTATTAGCAAGAGGAGCAATCAGAGTGCTAAGGAAATCATTATTAATGGTATTGGTGAAGTCACACAATTTGGTAGTATCTTGAGCCATCGCGACAAACAAGCAATCTAACACACGAGTGAACAAGAGCAAACGGGCAAAAGAGGCAAATAGAGAGGGAGGATAGAGAGAGAGGGCGAATAAAACAGCAAAGGTGAAGTGGGGGAGAGGAAAACGAGAGGCAAATGGAAAATAATGTAATGCGAGAGATAGGGATTGTGATGGGTACTTGGTATGTTGACTTTTTGCGTAGACTCCCCGGCAACGGTGCTAGAAATCCTTCTTGCTACGTCTTGAGCTTGCGTTGGTTTTCCCCGAAGAGGAAGGGATGATGCAGCAGAGTAATGTAAGTATTTCCCTCAGTTTTTGAGAACCAAGGTATCAATCCAGTAGGATGCCACGCTCAAGTCCCTCGTACCTGCACAAAACGATAGCTACTCGCAACCAGCGCGATTAGGGGTTGTCAATCCCTTCACGGTCACTTACGAGAGTGAGATCTGATAGATATAATATTTTTGGTATAAAGATGCAAAGTAAAAAGTAAAGGCAAAGTAAAAAAGCAAAACAAGATTAAAGTGATGGAGATTGATATGATGAGAATAGACCCCGGGGCCATAGGTTTCACTAGTGGCTTCTCTCAAGAGCATAAGTATTCTACGCTGGGTGAACAAATTACTGTTGAGCAATTGACAGAATTGAGCATAGTTATGAGAATATCTAGGCATGATCATGTATATAGGCATCACGTCCGTGACAAGTAGACCGAAACGATTCTGCATCTACTACTATTACTCCACTCATCGACCGCTATCCAGCATGCATCTAGAGTATTAAGTTAAAAACAGAGTAACGCTTTAAGCAAGATGACATGATGTAGAGAGATAAATTCATGCAATATGAAATAAACCCCGTCTTGTTATCCTCGATGGCAATGATGCAATACGTGCCTTGCTGCCCCTTCTGTCACTGGGAAAGGACACCGCAAGATCGAACCCAAAGCTAAGCACTTCTCCCATGGCAAGAACTACCAATCTAGTTGGCCAAACCAAACGGATAATTCGAAGAGACATGCAAAGATAACCAATCATACATAAAAGAATTCAGAGAAGATTCAAATATTATTCATAGATAGACTTGATCATAAACCCACAATTCATCGGTCTCAACAAACACACCACAAAAAGAAGATTACATCAAATAGATCTCCACAAGAGAGGGGGAGAACTTTGTATTGAGATTCAAAGAGAGAGAAGAAGCCATCTAGCTACTAACTATGGACCCGAAGGTCTGAGGTAAACTACTCACACTTCATCGGAGAGGCTATGATGATGTACAAGCCCTCCGTGATGACAGCCCTCTTCCGACGGAGCTCCAGAACAGGCCCCAAGATGGGATCTCGTGGATACAGAAAGTTGCGGCAGTGGAATTAGGTTTTTGGATCCTCTTCTGATCGTTTGGGGGTACGTATGTATATATAGGAGGAAGGAGTACGTCGGTGGAGCACCGAGGGGCCCACGAGGCAGGGGGCGCGCCCTAGGGGGGCGCCCCCCACCCTAATGACCGCCTCTTTTGTTCCTTGGCGTAGGGTCCAAGTCTCCTGGATCACGTTCGGTGAGAAAATCACGTTCCCAAAGGTTTTATTCCGTTTGGACTCCGTTTGATATTCTGTTCTCCAAAACACTGAAATAGGCAAAAAAACAGCAATTCTGGGCTGGGCCTCCGGTTAATAGGTTAGTCCCAAAAATAATATAAAAGTGGAAAATAAAGCCCAATATAGTCCAAAACAGTAGATAATATAGCATGGAGCAATCAAAAATTATAGATACGTTGGAGACGTATCAACAAGATGCATAGGATAAAACTTCTGGTGAAATTCCAATTTCAATCGCTTATAGTCCCATGATCCCATATCATCACATAGCCTATACCATGTCAATGCATCTCCCTTCAAAGATAAAGGGAAGACCTTCTTCTTGATAACATCATCGGGCATACCTGCAAGCTTAAATAATCCACAAACTTCATCCACATAGATTAAGTGTAAGTCAGGATGCAATGTTCCATCTCCTGCAAAAGGATTAGCTAGCAGTTTCTCTATCATACCCGAAGGAATTTCGAAGTAAACATTTTCATTTTCAATAGGTCCAATAGGTTGAGGAGCAACTATTTGCTCTACCGGTCAGGGTGAAGATACCCCGAACAAGCCCCTCAAAGGATTATGTTCCATAGTAACAAGTGATAGTAAATTTCAGCACACTATATAAATTTTTCCTTACCAAATTCCACCTACCACAGGCGCGTCACTCCCCGACAATGGCGCCAGAAAAGAGTATTGATGACCCACAAGTGTAGGGGATCTATCGTAGTCCTTTCGATAAGTAGGAGTGTCGAACCCAACGAGGAGCAGAAGGAAATGATAAGCAGTTTTCAGTAAGGTATTCTCTGCAAGCACTGAAATTATCGGTAACAGATAGTTTTGTGATAAGGTAATTTGTAATGGGTAACAAGTAAATAAAGTAAATAAGGTCCAGCAAGATGGCCCAATTCTTTTTGTAGCAAAGTACAAGCCTGGACAATTTCTTATATAGAGAAAAGTGCTCCCGAGGACACATGGGAATTATCGTCAAGCTAGTTTTCATCACGTTCATATGATTCGCGTTCAGTACTTTGACAATTTGATATGTGGGTGGACCGGTGCTTGGGTGCTGTCCTTACTTGGACAAGCATCCCACTTATGATTAACTCCTATTGCAAGCATCCGCAACTACAACAAAAGTATTAAGGTAAACCTAACCATAGCATGAAACATATGGATCCAAATCAACCCCTTACGAAGCAACGCATAAACTAGGGTTTAAGCTTCTGTCACTCTAGCAACCCATCATCTACTTATTACTTCCAATGCCTCCCTTTAGGCCCAAACAATGGTGAAGTTTCATGTATTCGACGTTCACGTGACACCACTAGAGGGATAACAATTTACATCTCATCAAAATATCGGACGAATACCAAATTCACATAACTACTAATAGCAAGACTTCTCCCATGTCCTCAGGAACAAACGTAACTACTCACAAAGCATATTCATGTTCATAATCAGAGGGGTATTAATATGCCTAATGGATATGAACATATGATCTTCCACCAAGTAAACCAACTAGCATCAACTACAAGGAGTAATCAACACTACTAGCAACCCACCGGTACCAATCTGAGGTTTGGATACAAAGATTGGATACAAGAGATGAACTAGGGTTTGAGATGAGATGGTGCTGGTGAAGATGTTGATGGAGATTGACCCCCTCCCGATGACAGGATCATTGGTGATGATGATGGTGATGATTTCCCCCTCCCAGAGGGGAGTGTCCCTGACAGAACAGCTCCGCCGGAGCCCTAGATTGGTTCCGCCAAGGTTCTGCCTCGTGGCAGCGGAGTCTCATCCCGAAAACTTGCTTATGATTTTTTCTTGAACGAAAGACCTCATATAGCATAAGATGGGCATCGGAGGGCCACCAGGGGGCCCACAAGGCAGGGGGCGCGCCCAGGGGGTAGGGCGAGCCCCCCACCCTCGTGGCTGGCGGGTGGCCCCCTCTGGTACTTCTTGCGCTCAAGATTTTTTATATATTCTGGAAATAACTTTCGTGAAGTTTCATGACTTTTGGAGTTGTGTGAAATAGGTCTATAATATTTGCTCCTTTTCCAGCCCAGAATCCCAGCCTGCTGGTATTCTCCCTCTTCGTGTAAACCTTGTAAAATAAGAGAGAATAGGCATAAGTATTGTGACATAATGTGTAATAATAGCCCATAATGCAATAAATATCGATATAAAAGCATGATGCAAAATGGATGTATCATGCGGCACCTCCACTTTATATAGTGTCGGGGGACTGATCCACGAACACCTATGGGACCGGCGGGCCGAGTCCCTTTCGGTTCGGCAGGGGCGGAGATCGTGCAAAGAGCGGATCGAGGTGAAGCACACGAGCGGTTTACCCAGGTTCGGGCCGCACGGATGCATAAAACCCTACTCCTGCTTTGTGGTTTGTATTGATTTCTTGCTCGAGAGCGCGGAGTGCTACAGTACACACCAGCAGCAAACGAGACCGAGCGGGAGTGTTCTCCGAACTAGCTAACTAGCTAGCCCGTTAACCAGCCAACCTGCTAACCCCCCTCTACATTGCGCATGGGCCTCCTTTTATATGCTCAAGGGGTCACCGACAGGTGGCAACGTAGACAAGGGTAAAAATGGAAAGGTGCCGCGGTAGGTACAGCTACCTACTACAGTGTATCATACCTAACCCTGACGGCAGGGGACAAGGGCATTAAATGCCCGTATGTGTCGCCTAAACAGTGCAAAAGGGACCGCCAGGGATGCCACCGCTTGCCATGATGGCAATCTTGTCAGCGCCGCTTGCCACCGCGCACCCGTGGCTGCATAACCTCCCGCCACGTACGCCTGGAAGGGTCCCAGAGCGACACGTTGGTGGATGTGCTGGAGTGCGGGCGCGGAGTGGTGGCTTGCCGCGGCAAGCGCCTTGCCGTGGTCGTTGTCTTGTCATGTCCGGGAGCTTGTCGCTCATTGGGCCTTGCCGGGGCGCGTAGCGCGTCGCGGCAAGTTCCTTGAGGTGCCTTGGTTGGCCTTCCCGGCAAGCTCCTCTTGCCGGGGTCTTGTCTCCTTGGCTTGGATACTTTGTTCTTGAATGGCTCCAAAGGAACCACGGAGGACCTTGGCAGTCACCCGGCAAGCCTTGCCGCGGGACGCTGCGACTGCCCGTGCACAAGTTCGGGATACTAGGGTACCCCTACTCTAGTACACCGACAGGAGCCCCCGGGCCTGGGCCATACACGGTGCCGAGCGCTGTTGGGCCAGGCCCAAAACAGGGCACGGGCACGCGCGGCCTAGGTTACGCCGTATCTCTCTCCGTATCCACCGCGCCCTCCCCGAACGGCACGCGTTGAATGCGGCGTCGTGGGAGAGATCGTGGGTGGTTTCTTTATTCGGAAATGCGAAACGTCCGCCCCCTCCCTCTTTATAAGCAGAGGAAATAGGGGCAACTCGCCCATTTGCCAGTTGCTGCTTCCAATCTCAGAAATCTCCGCCGCTTCCTCGCCTTCCCAAAGCTGAGAAAGAGAGAGCAGCGCTCCGCCCCCCATCGCCACCAGCACCACCAACGCCGTCGACCTCCTCCACCACTTCCGCCATGGCTCCAAAAGCCGACAAGGGGAAGGGCGTGAAGTCGACTGAGGCGCAGCGGCTTGCCGCGCTGCGGAAGGAGCGGGCCGTCTTCCCCCCCAAGCTTGCCGCGAAGGAGCTAAGGGAGAAATTCTACCTCTTCTGGTCAACGGAGACGCACGCACATCCGCGCACGAAGGTACTCCCCGCCGCGGCTTGGAAGAAGGCCCCAAGCGGATACCCTTTCTTCGCCTTGTTCTTCTACTGCGGGCTCTGCCCGCCCTTCTCTGAATTCTTCTGTGACATCATGAATACCTACGGATTCCACCTCCTTGACTTCACCCCCAATGTCGTTCTGACGATGGCAGTTTTCGCACATCTCTGCGGAAACTTTGTCGGAGTCCATCCCAACGTAGCCCTCTTCCGCCACTTCTTCATACCCCGAGTAGAGAGAGGGGAGCCTCTATCCGGCGGAATCGCCTGGGTCTCAAGGGCCGGCAAGAAGGAAACATATCTGGAGGGAGAATTCCGCGGCAAGTGGGAGGAATGGAGAGCAGACTGGTGCTGGATTGACGAGGAGAACCCGCAGCCATTCACCACCCGGCGCAAAACCCCAGTAGCACGTGGCAGCGATTGGAGTGATGTGGCCCCGGAAGACGACAGGCTGAAGATTGCTGTCACCCGGATCCTACGCCTCAGGCTTGCCGGGCTTACTGTAGGCGCTGTTGGCGCAGACTTTCTTCGCCGCCGCATCGCCTTCCTGCACGAACGGGGGAGGCCCACTTGGGAGTTCAAGAATGCGGCAGATATCATGAGGCTGCGGCCGGGCCTCAACTACAACTTCACTGTCCTGGAGCTCAACGCGATGCTGCAGGAGCTGTTCAAGTATGACCCCCAACATCTCGAGGTTTTCAGGTTGCCGGGGGGCGTCGTTCTGCTGTGCAACAATTCCTCGCTCGACCGCATCTGTACAATGATGCCGGAGTGCGACTCGCATGGAATTGTGCCAACTTGGCAGGAGCCCGCAGACGACGTCGTGCAGCAGTTCTTCGATGACTTGGTGGAAGTGTCGATCCACTCCGACGAGAAGGATGGCCTCACTCGCGACACCACCGATGCGGAGATGGCACTCATCGCCACTAGGCTGGAAGAGGCGGCGGCAGCCGCAGCCGTGGGCAACTTTGGATTCACCATGGAGGAGGCAGATGCAGCAGAGGCGGCAAGCCGTGCCGAGCGAGGGGAGCCCGCCGGCAAGAAGGAACTTTCCAGACATGGCGTCGGGTCGAGCGAGCCCGCCAAGGATACGAGCGGCTCGCTGGATATCAACTCCTCTTCCTCTTCGTCTTCGGGCAGCTCGCCGCAAGCAGAGCCTCCATCCCCACCAAGAAGGCGTCTCCGCAAGGCCGGTGACGTAGTGGAGCGGCGAGCGGGTCAACAGTCATCGCGCCGCGTGACACGCTCCACCGCGGCAAACACCGTTGCCGCGGGAGCGCCTCATGCTGCGACGGCAACTGGAGCGGGGTCTAGCCAGACCACCGCTTCAGTTCCTGCCGCTGCTCACGCCGCGCAGCCGGAGCGGGATCGTCTCAGACCACCGCCAGTGCTCCCGTCAAGCGGCCAAGGGAAGCTTCTCCTCCGCCTCCTCGAGCCGGGCGCGCGCCGGACTTCGACTTCTCCGCGTTCAGCTCCGATGAGGAAGAAGAAGAAGAGTAAGCTTCTCTTGCTGCACTTGCGTTTCTTCAATCCTTGATGTTTGTCTTGTTTCTCACTTGCTTTTCTCTGAACTTGTTCCTCTTTAGGACTCTGGCCCAGAGAGCAGCAAAGAGAGCCAAGGTCCCGGTGATCGTCATCGAGGACGAACCCACCGCGACGGCGGGGGGCACGCTCAAGACAACCTTGCCGGACCCGGCAACTCTTCTCCAGAGCAGCCCCCAGCGTAAGTATATGGTTTGCTTTCCACTGTGAGGTGCGCATGGGTACTCTTTCTTTGTTGATATTTGATTGTTGATTTGTGTAGGAGCAGAGCAGCCCCACCAGGAGCCAAGGGAGAATCCTCCGACAAGGGAGAGCTCTCCGGCAAGGGAGGGCTTTCCGGTAAGGGAGAAGTCTCCGGCAAGGGAGGGTTCTCCGGCAAGGGACAGCACCAGCGGCCCCCCGACGGCGGAGACCACGACTGCAGAACCCGGCACAGGTAATCTCTTCGCTTCAAGGCTTCCCTTGGGTTCTTGTTCTTGGGTTTTTGTTGGATTTTGCTTGACTCTTCTCCCCTTTCCGGCCGTCAGACCCATCTGCTACGGAGCAGATGGAGACCGAGGTTGCTGCCGAAAGAGCAGCTAGCGCTGACGATCCCACCGGCGTCGAGGCCGCCAAGGCTGCCGCCGCAGCAACAGGCGAGGGGTCTAGCGATCGTACTGACGGCCCTGAGGCCGCAGGAGCGCCAGGCGCTACGCCGACCGCCGACCCGTCCGCCGATGCCGCAGCGCCAAACTCCGAGGAGCCCCAGCCAGGCGTCTATTTGAAGGCCGGCGATGATGTCTTCATCAACCTCCCCTGGGCGTCAAGCTCCAGGGCGTCGGTCGAGGGAGAGATCTTCGACGGGGAAGTGCTCGCCTCCGCTGGGTTGATGGTGGTTGACGCGCCAAGCAGTAGCAGCAACGAGCCTGAGGAGGAGCGGCTGCTGCGGAAGCTGGTGTCGCTCTACCGCGCGCGGCAAGCCAAGCTGGAGTCCCGCGAGGCTCTTATCGCGAAGGCGGGAGCAGACATCAAGAAGCGCGCGGAGGAGCTCCGGGGCTTCCATCAGGAAGCTCGTCGGTCCTTGGCAGAGGAGCGGGAGCAACTCGACGAAGCGCAGAAGGCCTTCCTCCTCGAGAAAGCTGAAGTCGAAGAGCAACAGCGGCTTGCCGCTGTGAAGCTATCCGCGGAGGAGGGCGAGCTGGCGCAGCGGAAGGTCAATCTTGACGCCCACGAGGAGGAGCTTGCCGCGCGCGAGGAAAGACTTGGCGGAGCCCTCAGGCAAGCAGAGGACGCTGCCGCCGCCGCCGAGGCCACCAAGAAGGAGCTGGAGACGAAGGTGGCGCAGCTGGAGGCCGATCTCGCCGAGAAGGGCAAAGAGCTCAGCGCCGCCAAGGACTCCAATGCGAATCTTGAGTTGAAGATGACCGCTTTGACCAAGACTCTGGACGGCGCCAAGAAGTAGGAGGCGGCCTTGAGGGAGGAGATCAAGGCCGACAAGGCGCTGCTAGAAAGTGTTGCCACCACCCAAAATGCCTTCAGGGAAACTGTGGAGCACTGGACGGAGAGTCTTGTGAATGCCGCCACAGACATCGACAAGGAGCTGGCGCAGCTGGGGATGGAGGATCTCGGGTATCCCTCCGACGAGAACCTCCAACCCAGCGCCAAGCTCGTCTTGTTCTTCAAGGGCGTGGCGACGGCCCTCCAGCGACTCCGGGAGAGGATCCCAAAGCAGCTGGCCGACGAGTCACGCAAGATCTGTGCGGGAGCCCTTCAGAAGGTGTTGATGAAGGTGGCCTTCCGCAACCCGGGCCTCCGCCTCACCAATGTCCTCAGGACCTTGCCGCCGGATGCCGATCTGGAGGAGCTCAAGGCCCTTGTCGCACCCATTGTGGACAAGGTGAGCGGGATCAAGAGGATTGAGGGCGATCGCGCAGACTAGGCCGCCCGTTTCCTCCTTTTTCTTGTCGCTGTCGATCAAGTTATGAAAACGATCTGTTAGAGCTGCGACAAGCTATTTTGTAATATAACTCTATTTTGGGTAGCCATTGCAATGTTATTCCCTTTACTTGACTCCTTGATTTGTATGCTTTTACCCTACGCTTTTAGGGAACTTGCCGGCGCAGGCACCTTAGCCGCGAGCGCTGAGTGCGGGACGTCAGCAGCCTGCTGGCGGTGCCGCTGCCGACAAGAAACCTTGTCGCAACTAGTCGCAGCTCACTTAAGTTGTTGAGCGGACTCGAAACAAAGTAAGGGCGTGACAACTAGTCGCAGCTCACTTAAGTTGTTGAGCGGACTCGAAACAAAGTAAGGGCGCCACTAGCTACGAGCTGGTTCCTCCGTGCACAGGTTTTCCATACAAAGCACGGTCGTTCAAGGAAGATAACTTAAATTTTTTTAAAGAATCTGACTGCTCAAACTTTGGCAACTTATCTTTTCTGTTGTTTGCTTCCCGGCAAGGCGAAACTTTCTTGAGCGACGCCTGGTCCATACCATTATCTTCTCCTTCCCCCCCGGCAAACTTGTGGGCGAGGGAACCTTCCTTTCCTTGAAAAAAGAAAGAAGAGAAAATAAAGATATGGAGCCTTACGGCTCGTTATTGCTTACCGGGGAGTAGGTCCTGCACAAAGTGTCAGATCATATATGCCAAAAATAAAAAGCATGAAATTGACAAAATGTGCGGAGCACATGAGGTTTACTTATGCACGGGGTCTGCGCCCGGCTTTGTACAAAGGATTACATGCAACAGCGGCAAGACTTGTACAAAAGGTGGTTGCCGGAACAGGTTCCTGCAACCGCGCCTTACGGGTAAAACTTACGAAGATGCTCAATGTTCCAGGAGTTGCTCATCAGAATGCCATCTTCGGTCTCAAGGCGGACAGCGCTAGGCCTAGTGACTCGTTTCACCCGGTAAGGGCCTTCCCACTTTGGCGTCAACTTGTTGGAATTCTTGGCGGACTGAACACGCCGAAGAACAAGGTCGCCTTCCTCGAGACTTCTGGCATTAACTTTGTGGCTATGGTAGCGGCGCAAAGCTTGCTGGTAGCGAGCAGCTCGCACAGCAGCCTGAAGACGATCTTCCTCAAGGAGCAGCGCGTCATCTTGTCGCAGCTGCTCTTGCTCGAGCTCATCATAAGCGAGCATTCGAGGTGACCCGTATACGAGTTCCATGGGGATAACTGCCTCTGCTCCATAGACTAGAGCGAAAGGTGTCTGGCCAGTGGCTCGATTTGGCGTCGTTCTGATCGACCAAAGAACCACTGGCAGCTCCTCGATCCAGTTTCTTCCGCACTTGTGCAGCCTGTCGAAAGTTCTGGTCTTGAGCCCGCGCAGCACTTCAGCATTTGCCCTCTCCGCTTGACCGTTGCTTCTCAGGTGAGCAACAGAAGCGAAGCAGACCTTGGCGCCAAGATCTTGGACGTACTGCATGAAGGTGCGGCTCGTGAATTTTGTGTCGTTATCGGTAGTTATCCTGTTAGGGATTCTGAAGCGGCAAACAATCGACCTGAAGAACTTGACTGCTGACTATGCTGTCACCTTCCTCACTGGTTCCACTTCCGGCCACTTTGTGAACTTGTCGATTGCAACGTACAAGTGCTCAAAGCCCCCGACTGCTCAAGGAAAGGGGCCGAGGATGTCGAGCCCCCAGACCGAAAATGGCCAGGATAAAGGGATCGTCTGGAGAGCTTGAGCTGGTTGGTGTATCTGCTTGGAATGGAACTGGCACGCTTCACACTTGGTTACTTGTGCAGTTGCATCCTGGAGGGCTATCGGCCAAAAGAAACCTTGCCGGAATGCTTTGCCGGCAAGTGCTCTTGCGCCAAATGTGGTGACCACATATGCCTCCATGTATCTCTGCCGACAGCTTTTGTCCGTCTTCCCGGTGAATACACTTCAATTTCACACCGTTGAGTCTTCTTCTATACAGTGTCTTGTCGACAAACTGGTACATACTTGACTGCCGGGCTACTCTTTCCGCTTCTTCTTGCTCTTCGGGAAGTTCTCATGTCTGAAGGAAATGGGCAATCTGCTGTGCCCATGCTAGAGCTTGTGGCTCGGCAACAAGGACTAAAGGCAAATCTGCTGCTGCGGGAACATCCGCTTCTACGGCAAGAACCTGGGGCTCTGCCGGAGCCTGACGTTCCCCGGCAAGCTTGCCGGAGCAAAACTTGTCGGGAGCTTCTGCTTCAACGGAACAAACCCTGGGGTTTGTCGGAGCAGATTGCTCCTCAGCGCAAGGCAAATCTGTTGCTGCGGGAACGTCCGCTTCTACGGCAAGGATCTGCGGTTCTGCCGGAGCTTGACGTTCCCCGGCAAGTTTTCCGGAGCAAAACTTGTCGGGAGCTTCTGCTTCAACGGAACAAACCCTGGGGCTTGCCGGAGCAGACTGCTCCTCAGCGCACTTGGCGTTGATCTTGGGGACCTTCTTGGCGGCGACTTTGGGGAGCTCTGCCGGCAAATAGTCACCAGAAATCAACTTCCTCTTCTGCCATGAAGATCTGATGGTATCCTGAGTATGCGTCAAGAAATGAAAGCAAATCACATCCGGCCGTGGAGTCAACAATCTGGTCAATGCGCGGCAAAGGAAATGGGTCTTTGGGACAAGCTTTGTTCACATCGGTAAAGTCGATACAAAGTCTCCATTTCCCGTTCGCCTTGCGCACGACTACAGGATTGGCCAACCACGTAGGATGGAGCACTCCTCTGACAAGGCCTGCTGCTTCCAATTTCTTGATCTCTTCTGCTATGAATTCTTGGCGCTCCACTGCTTGCTTCCTGATCTTTTGCTTGACGGGCCGCGCATGAGGACAAACGGCAAGGTGGTGCTCAATTACTTTCCTGGGAACACCGGGGATGTCAGACGGTTGCCACGCAAACACGTCGACATTCGCTCGCAGGAAAGCAATGAGCGCGCTTTCCTATTTGGGGTCGAGAGTGGCACTGATGGTGAAGGTTCCACCAGTGCCGTCCTCCTTGGCGGACACCTTCTTGGTCTCTGGCGGAGCTGCCATTATCTGCTTACACTTGCCGGTGGAGCTCAATGGTGCGTCCTCGACGGCAGCGCAGCACCCCAAAGAGGTGCGCTTGCCGGAGTAGGCATCAGAACTCTTGCCGGACTTGGTCTTCTTCCCCCCGGGAGCTTCAACGGCAAGTGACTTGCAGTCTGCTGCGGCTGCCGCTTCCCGGTAGATCTTGTCGGTGCAGATAAGAGCATCTTTCTTGTCGCTGGGGACAGAGATGACGCTTATCGGGCCTGGCATCTTCAGCATGTTGTATGCGTAGTGAGAGGCTGCCATGAACTTGGCGAGTGCTGGACGGCCAAGTATCCCATTGTAAGGTAATGGAATATCGGCAACGTCAAAAGTGACTCTCTCAGTCCTGAAGTTCAGCTCGCTGCCAAATGTTACTGGCAACGTGACCTTCCCCTTCGGCTTGCTCCTTCCCGGGTTAATTCCTTGGAATGTGCCGATCTCTTCAAGCTCGCCGTCAGGGATCTGGAGTTTCTGGAGTACAGCGGAGGAGATCAGGTTCAAGCCGGCCCCGCCGTCAACTAGCATCTTAGTGACCTTGAGGTTGCGGATAGTTGGTGAAACCAACATCGGCAAACACCCGACCGTAGTTGTGCGATCAGGGTGGTCCTCAATATCAAATATGATAGGCGTGTTGGACCATTTCAGAAGCTTGCGTGATTCGACGGGTGGTTCTGCTGCATTGACTTCCCGCACCCACTGCTTGAGCTGGCGGTGCGAAGTATGCAGAGAAGCACCACCGTCAACGCACAAGACCTCTGTGGCTTTCTGGAACTCCTGCTCACTGGTCTCGACATCATCCATGTCTTCGTTGTCGTCGTCGTCTTCATCGTTGTCGCGGCCGCGGGGAGGTCTATCTCCTTGCCGCTGCTTGGCCTTGCCGCGACGTCCTCCCCGGCCGGCGCGCTTCTTGCCGGATTCTCCAGCGCCACCTTGGGCCCTCTCCTTGTCGCGTCGCTCGTATTCAGCCTTTTGTTGCTGGACAAGCTGCTCGACCTTCTTGCAGCTCTGGAGGTCATGGCCCTTGGTGCGGTGGATCTTGCAGTACTACTTGTCGGAGCCGTCCTGCTTGTCGGCGACCGCTACAGCCTGGCAGTTGGTGCATGCGGCAATCTCCTTGCCGGAGCTACCAACATTGGCTTTCTTGGCGCCACCTTCGTTGCCGGACTGCTCAACGACTAGCACATCTTTGCCTTTCTTCTTCCTATTCCGCCGCCGGTTTTTCTTTGCCGGGGCAGCATCCTCACTGTCAGATCCTCCTGCTCCTGTATCCTCTCCGGGGAGTCTCCTCCCTTCCTCAGCACGTGCACACTTGTCGGCCAGGGCATACATCTCACTGACATCTCTGATCTTGCACATCGCCATCTCCTCCCGCATCCTGCGGTTACGCACGTTCTGATGAAACGCGCTGATGACCGCGGCAGGGTGGACATCTGGGATGTTGTGTTGTACACGGCTGAATCTCTGAATGTACTTGCGCAGGGGCTCTCCTTCCTTCTGGGCGAGCAGATGAAGGTCACTCTCTTGGCCATGAGGTTTGTGGCCGTCTGTAAAGGCGCCGACAAACTGATGGCATAGGTCTGCCCAGGAGGATATGGAGTTGTCCGGCAAGTGCATGAGCCAGGACCTGACGTTGGGCTTGAGCACCAGCGGGAAGTAGTTGGCAAGGATCTTGTCGTCCCGTCCCCCGGCAGCCTGCACCGCGATGGTGTAGATGCTGAGGAACTCCGACGGATGCGACTTGCCGTCGTACTTCTCCGGTACGTCTGGCTTGAAATTCTTCATGCTGGGCCACTGGACTTGCCGCAGCTCACGGGTAAACGCAGGGCAACCTACCGCATACGGCAAGTCGCCTGGTTCCCCTGGCGCATGCATGTCGACAGAGGGCCCAGCGCGCTGGTCTGATTGACGTCGCGCTTCTCTTCGGCGCTCGATGCGAGTACGAGCGTCTTCTTGTTGTCGTTCGTGAAGAACTTGGCGCTGATCGCGATGAGCTCGTGGATCTGATGACGCGGTGGAGTCGCTGTCGAGGTGGATCCGGCGAGTCGGCGATCTTGGCCTTCGGGGCGGAGAGTGCACAGTGGTTGCACCCCCACCGGTCTTGTCGCCACCGGCTTGTGCCTGGCTGACTTGCCGCGGCAGCGACGTGCCCGGCTGCCCTTGGGCGTCGCCATTGGTGAAGCCGATGAGACTCTGAATGGTGGCCCTCCAGTCGTCAATCTTGTCTGCCGTTGGAGGGTAGTCTAGGAGCAGTTGAGCTCGCGCCAAAGCTTCTACTGCAGTGGCGGGTGGCGGTGGCGAACGGTGCGAGGAGCGGGATATGCTCGAACTTCTAACCACGTTAGAAGGAGTAGTATCCCGTCCAGGCGACCGTGTCTCGCTCGCGCCAGCATGTTGGTGTGCATGGTGGTCCTGAGCGCTCCGAGATCCACCAGCTCGATCTTGGTCTAGCAAACGCATGGTACCGTGGGTACCATGACGCTGCCGGTCCCGCGCCTCCTAAGATGGGCGCGGTGCATGTACGGACGCCGAGGTCTTGGAGTGCGCCCGGTCGTTGTGGGAGCCGGCCACGCCGCCGATGGGCAGCGCAGCCTTGTCCTTGGACCTGGCAGCACCGTGAGCTCCCTCGTCGACGCCCGTTCTTCCGCCGGCACCTGCCCCATCAGCCGCTTGCTCCGGCGATGGTGGGTTCGGCGCAGACGGAGCAGCCGCCTCCAAAGCCTTCTTCTTCGGTGGCATGTCGATGAGGATGATGAAGATCTAGCTCGCGTGGTCGCCGGATCTGGTTCACACAACCTCGACGCCCCCTACCTGGCGCGCCAAAGATGTCGGGGGACTGATCCACGAACACCTATGGGACCGGCGGGCCGAGTCCCTTTCGGTTCGGTGGGGGCGGAGATCGTGCAAAGAGCGGATCGAGGCGAAGCACACGAGCGGTTTACCCAGGTTCGGGCCGCACGGATGCGTAAAACCCTACTCCTGCTTTGTGGTTTGTATTGATTTCTTGCTCGGGAGCGCGGAGTGCTACAGTACACACCAGCAGCTAACGAGACCGAGCGGGAGTGTTCTCCGAACTAGCTAACTAGCTAGCCCGTTAACCAGCCAACCTTCTAACCCCCCTCTACGTTGTGCATGGGCCTCCTTTTATATGCTCAAGGGGTCACCGACAGGTGGCAACGTAGACAAGGGTAAAAATGTAAAGGTGTCGCGGTAGGTACAGCTACCTGCTACAGTGTATCATACCTAACCCTGACGGCAGGGGACAAGGGCATTAAATGCCCGTCTGTGTCGCCTAAACAGTGCAAAAGGGACCGCCAGGGACGCCACCGCTTGCCACGATGGCAATCTTGTCAGCGCCGCTTGCCACCGCGCACCCCTGGCTGCACAGCCTCCCGCCACGTACGCCTGGAAGGGTCCCAGAGCGACACGTTGGTGGATGTGCTGGAGCGCGGGCGCGGAGTGGTGGCTTGCCGCGGCAAGCGCCTTGCCGTGATCGTTGTCTTGTCACGTCCGGGAGCTTGTCGCTCACTGGGCCTTGCCGGGGCGCGTGGCGCGTCGCGGCAAGTTCCTTGAGGTGCCTTGGTTGGCCTTCCCGGCAAGCTCCTCTTGCCGGGGTCTTGTCTCCTTGGCTTGGATACTTTGTTCTTGAATGGCTCCAAAGGAACCACGGAGGACCTTGGCGGTCACCCGGCAAGCTTTGCCGCGGGACGCTGCGACTGCCCGTGCACAAGTTCGGGATACTAGGGTACCCCTACTCTAGTACACCGACATATAGGCGTCCGTTGCAGGCTCAACACTTGGGCTTCGCACGGACCCTAAAGCCCATCAGTCTACTCGGCCACAATCCGAATACAGCTCGGATCACATCCGACTAGTGTCCTCGGATCCGACCTCGTAGGTTCCTTCCCTTAAGCGTGCGACCCCTTAGGTTCAAGCCGGCTTGGTCGCAGTTCGGATCACCTCCGAACTGCACAGTTGGTAGCGGCCTCTAGCAAGGCATGCCGAACACCAAACAGACTATGAAGCTGGTTAGGCGAACCTGTACATCACACTTCCATTCCTTTTGCCACACGATATATGTTGTCGGGCTCAAGGCGAGTCTATCATCCTTGTGTTAGCCTGACCTCTTTCTCGTTCCAGTGATGCCGACCACAAACCAGATTATCTCATAATCCTTGTCGCATGGCCATGCTTATCCTGGTCGGGTCACACGAGGGGCCTAGAGTATATCTCTCTTGATCAGAGGGGCAAATCCCATCTTGCTTGACCATGTCTCGTGGCATGGGTCTAAACAAGCCCGAAACCTACCTTTGTAACTACCCGGTCATGAAGTAGCGTTTGGTTGGCCCAAAGCAAGTCTGTCACCATCCCGAGTACATGCGACAGCTCAGGTCTTAGGACATAGAAGGTATGTTGTACTAGAGACTCATAGATGACATATCGCTGCGTCTCATAGTTGGGTCTGTCCGACTCGGACCTTATCTCAACTTGGATCCGACTACGTCGAATCCGACCAGATCCTTTCAAGTCCATATTATCCGGTTAGCATACAATGCTTCATGGCTACTTAGACCAAGCCATCGACCATGTCATATGCTAGTCTAGTTGGTTGCGCGTTCACACAGCCCTTTCGACTAGGGACCTTTTAGGGCAGTCATCATACAATGCATAGTCCCACAAACAAGTCACGTACTTGCTGATACACATCATTGATAATGTCCAAGGACTATCTTTATTCATAATCACATAGGAAATATCATCATACATGATTGCCTCTAGGGCATATGTCCAACAGTCTCCCACTTGCACTAGAGTCAATCAAATAGACATCGAATGCACATAGCTCTAACGTGCCCCTCATGCTTGGGTTGTGGAAGAGGCTTAGTCAACGGATCCGCAACATTTGCATCCGTGTGAATTTTGCATAACTCTACATCACCACTCTTTACGATCTTTCATATCAGGTGATATTTCCGATCTATGTGTCTGACCTTGTGGTGATTCCTCAGCTCCTTGGCTTGTGCGATGGCACCAGAATTATCACAATAAAGGTCCAACGGTTTTACCGAGGCTGGGAAAATACCAAGATCATCCAGAAAGTTCCGAATCCAAACACCTTCCTTTGCAGCTTCACAAGCCGCAATGTATTCGGCTTCTGTAGTAGAATCGGCCACTGTATCTTGCTTGGAACTCATCCAGCTCACTGTTCCTCCGTTCATGACGTACACGAATCCGGACTATGATCGACAATCATCTCTGTCGGTTTGGAAACTAGCATTGTAATAGGTCTCCGTCGTATCTACTTTTCCAAACACTTTTACCCTTGTTTTGGACTCTAACTTGTATGATTTGAATGGAACTAACCCGGACTGACATTGTTTTCAGCAGAATTGCCATGGTGTTGTTTTATGTGCAGAAAACAAATATTCTCGGAATGACCTGAAACTCCACGGAACATCTTAGAAAAAATAAAAAAAAATCCTCGCCAAAGATGAAGACCAGGGGGCCCACACCCTGTTCACGAGGGTGGGGGCGTGCCCCCCCCCTAGGGCGCGCCCCCTACCTCGTGGGCCCCCTGGATGCCCTCCGACGCCAACTCCAACTCTATATATTTGCTTTCGGAGATAAAAAAATAAGAGAGAAGAAATCATCGCGTTTTACGATACGGAGCCGCCGCCAAGCCCTAAAACCTCTCGGGAGGGCTGATCTGGAGTCTGTTCGGGGCTCCAGAGAGGGGGATTCGTCGCCGTCGTCATCATCAACCATCATCCATCACCAATTTCATGATGCTCACCGCCGTGCGTGAGTAATTCCATCGTAGTCTTGCTGGACGGTGATGGGTTGGATGAGATTTATCATGTAATCGAGTTAGTTTTGTTAGGGTTTGATCCCTAGTATCCATTATGTTCTGAGATTGATGTTGCTATGACTTTGCTATGCTTAATGCTTGTCACTAGGGCCCGAGTGCCATGATTTCAGATCTGAACCTATTATGTTTTCATGAATATATGTGAGTTATTGATCCTATCTTGCAAGTCTATTGTCACCTACTATGTGTTATGATCCGGCAACACCGAAGTGACAATAATCGGGACCACTCCCAGTGATGACCATAGTCTGAGGAGTTCATGTATTCACTATGTGCTAATGCTTTGTTCCGGTTCTCTATTAAAAGGAGGCCTTAATATCCCTTAGTTTCCAATAGGACCCCGCTGCCACGGGAGGGTAGGACAAAAGATGTCATGCAAGTTCTTTTCCATAAGCACGCATGACTATATACGGAATACATGCCTACATTACATTGATGAATTGGAGCTAGTTCTGTGTCACCCTATGTTATGACTGTTACATGATGAACCGCATCCGGCATAATTATCCATCACTGATCCGGTGCCTACGAGTTTTCCATATACTGGTTCTCGCTTATTTACTTTCCCACTGCTACTATTACAATCACTACAAAATACCAAAAACATTATTTTTGCTGTCTTTACTTTTGTTGTTGCTACCACCACTATCATATTACTTTGCTACTAAACACTTTGCTGCAGATACTAAGTTTCCAGGTGTGGTTGAATTGACAACTCAGCTGCTAATACTTGAGAACATTCTTTGGCTCCCCTTGTGTCGAATCAATAAATTTGGGTTGAATACTCTACCCTCGAAAGCTGTTGCGATCCCCTATACTTGTGGGTAATCAAGACCAAATTCTGGCGTCGTTGCCGGGGAGCATAGCTCTATTCTCTGAGTCACTTGGGATTTATATCTGCTGGACACTATGAAGAACTTGAGAGATCCAAAAACCAAGATCTATCCCTCAACTACGAGGGGAGGTAAGGAACTGCCATCTAGCTCTGCACTTGATTCACCTTCTGTTATGAGTAAGTTTGTGACACCTACACCTGCTTCTACTATTCGTTCTGATATGCCGCATGTTATTGATGATTCCACTTCTGCTATGCATGATACTTATGATGAAACTGCTTCTATGCCTGATACTACTGTGCCCCTTGGTGAATTTCTTGATGAACAATTTGCTAGGGCTAGAGAAAAAGAAATTATTGAATCTGAACACGATGATGATAGTGATGATGAAAATATGCATGTTATTCCTGAGGGCTATCTTTTTGATATGGAATCTTCTGCCACTATTTTAGCTTGCAAAGATAGATATGAGCTTAAGAGGTTATTAGTTAAATGGAACAAAGAATCACTTAGAGATAAAATGAAACCCGACCCTGCTTTTGCTACTTCACCTATATGTGTTCCTGATAAGGACTATGAATTCTCTATCGATCCTGATATAATTACTTTGGTTGAATCTGATCCGTTTTATGGCTATGAATCTGAAATTGTTGTGGCACATCTTACTAAGTTAAATAATATAGCTGCCCTGTTCACTAATGATGAGAGATCGCGTTACTTCTATATACTCAAAATATTTCCGTTCTCATTAAAGGGTGATGCTAAGATATGGTTTAATTCTCTTGATCCTGGTTGTGTGCGTAGTCCCCAGGATATGATTTATTACTTCTCTGCTAAATATTTCTCTGCTCATAAGAAACAAGCTGCTTTGAGGGAAATATACAACTTCATGCAAATTAAAGAAGAGAGTCTCCCACAAGCTTGGGGGAGGCTTCTCAAGTTACTTAATTCTTTGCCTGATCATCCTCTTAAGAAACCTGAAATACTTGATATCTTTTATAATGGACTAACCGATGCTTCCAGAGATTACCTGGATAGTTGTGTTGGTTCTCTTTTCAGGGAAAGAACACCGGATGAAGCTAAAATTCTATTGAATAATATGTTGACAAATGAAAATAATTGGGCACCTCCTGAGCCAGCTCCTGAGCCAGCCCCTGCTCCAATTACTGAGCCTATTCTTAAACCAACTCCGAAGAAGAGAGGTGTTCTATTCCTCAGTCCCGAAGATATGCAAGAGGCAAAGAAATCTATGAAAGAGAAAGGTATTAAAGCTGAAGACGTTAAGAATTTACCTCCTATTGAAGAAATACATGGTCTTAATATACCGCCTCATGAAGAAACATATGATCTCAATTCTTTATTTACTGAAGAACCTCCTGATCCCGATATCCCGACACAGGTAGTAAAGGTAAATTCTCTCTATAGATATGATAAAGCTGAAGTCCCTCCTACTAAAATTGCTAGTCAGTGCTTGGATGAGTTTGATAACTTTATGTTTAAGCAAGATGACTTCAATGCTTATTTTGGTAGACAATTAAAAGAAAATGCTTATATGATTAGACGCTTGGGTGATTATATGGCTAATATTAAAGGTGAACTTAAACTTGTTAGCAAACATGCTTCTATGGTTACCACTCAAGTAGAACAAGTACTTAAGGCTCAAAAAGAAGTGCTTGATGAAATGAATAGTAAGAAAAATGATTATGTTGTTAGAGTGGCTACTAGAACTGGTAGAATGACTCAGGAACCTTTGTATCATGAAGGCCACCCTAAGAGAATTGAGCAAGATTCTCAAAGAAATAATATTGATGTTCCTAGTTCTTCTAAAAAGAAGAAGAAGAAAAATGGTAGAACTGTGCAAACTTCTAGTGAACCTATTGCTGAACCACCTGATAATCCAAATGATATCTCTATGTCTGATGCTGAAACACAATCTGGTAATGAACATGAACCTAATGAAAATATTAATGATGATGTTCATGATGATGCTCAACCTAGTAATGGTAATGATGTAGAAATTGAACCTGCTGTTGATCTCGATAACCCACAATCAAAGAATCAACGTTATGATAAAAGAGACTTTTTTGCTAGGAAACATGGTAAAGAAAGGGAACCTTGGGTTCAGAAACCCATGCCTTTTCCTCCAAAACCATCCAAGAAAAAGGATGATGAGGATTTTGAGCGCTTTGCTGAAATGATTAGGCCTATCTTTTTGCGTATGCGATTAACTGATGTGCTCAAAACAAATCCTTATGCTAAATATATGAAGGATATCATTACTAATAAAAGAAAGATACCGGAAGCTGAAATTTCCACCATGCTTGCTAATTATACTTTTAAGGGTGGAATACCAAAGAAGCTTGGAGACCCCGGAGTACCTACTATACCTTGCTCCACTAAAAGAAATTATATTAAAACTGCTTTATGTGATCTTGGAGCCGGTGTTAGTGTTATGCCTCTCTCTTTATATCGTAGACTTGATTTGAATAAGCTGACACCTACCGAAATATCTTTGCAAATGGCTGATAAATCAACTGCTATACCTGTCGGTATTTGTGAGGATGTGCCTATTGTGGTTGCAAACGTTACTATTTTAACGGACTTTGTTATTCTTGATATTCCCGAGGATGATAGTATGTCTATTATTCTTGGAAGACCTTTTCTTAATACTGCAGGGGCTGTTATTGATTGCAACAAAGGCAATGTCACTTTTCATGTTAATGGTAATGAGCATACGGTACACTTTCCGAGGAAACAACCTCAAGTTCATAGTATCAACTCCATTGGAAAAATTCCATCGATTATAATTGGAGGTTTTGAATTTCTTCTTCCTACTGTCAAAAAGAAATGGGGATGTGCATATCCCCGTTGAGGTAACTTAGTGTTATTCGAAATTTCTCCGGTTTCATGATTATCGGAATGAGTTTGTTAACAAGACTTGATCAACCTTGTTAGTGGATTCTTTTTGATGAGCATGAGATGGATGAAACTAGAAGCACAACCTTCTGTACCCCACTTTTACTTTCTGTTATTTATATTAAATAAAGTAAAAATAGTTTTTTTCTGCCTGTTTCCTGGCTTATCCGTGCAATATAAAAATATCCCGAAAATAAAAGTCCTCGGAATGCCATGCCAATTTAATATGATTTTTTCGGGAATATTTGAGGATTCACTCTGCAAAAATTATCGCGGGAGGAGCTGCCACCTGGCCACGAGGGTGGTGGGCGCGCCCCCTGCCTCGTGGGCCCACGTTGGCCCTCCTCCACTTATCCCAGCACCCATCTTCTTCCTCTGTCTCACACAAACCCGAAAAACCAACTCAAGCACGAGTTCCAGCCACTTTTGCTGTGATTTTCGATCTCCTTGCTGAAAGCACCTCTCACAAAACTGCTTGGAGAGATTGTTACTTGGTATGTGACTCCTCCATTGGTCCAATTAGTTTTTGTTCTAGTGATTTATTCTTTGCAAATTTGTGCTGCATAGGTGATCATGTTCTTGAGCTTGCATGTCAAATTTATATGGTTCTAAGTAGTTCTAATGCTTGATATAGGCTCTAGGCACTTGTAGGAGTAGTTGCTATCAATATTATTGAGTTTGGTTCACTTTTGTTTGAAGTTACTAAAATTTCATATTATTTCAAAAAAATAATGAGGAGATTTTTGAGGGGCTCATCGAGCCAAAGCTCGAAGGAAAAGGCACCGAAGCCTAAGTATAATTTGTCGCGCACCGCGGAGATTCGGGCGTGTGAATGGCCTTCCGATGATTTCTTGAGAGCAGCCGGTATCTATGAAGATTTTCATGAATTGGCTCACAATGCAGGCCTCACTGCTTTCCTCCATGACCAATGCGATCAGTATCTCTTACTCATAAATACCTTTGTGCAAAACTTTCATTTTCATTCTAGGAACTCACCACCTACGGTGGAGTTTCATTTATATGATGAGCATAAGGAGATGTCACTTTATGATTTTTGCCGGATTTGTTTAGTCCCTTTTGAGGGCAAGACAGAAGAACCACATCATGATGATGTGGTTGGGTTTATTGATACTATCACTGTAGGAGAAACTAGGAAGGTTTCCGATGCACGAATCACTAGCATACATTTTCCTGTTTTACGTTACTTTGCATTATTTGCTAGTCGTTGTTTAATTGGACGCGGAAACTATGGAAACCTTAGTATCCCTGATATAATTATTCTGCTCCATAGTTTATACAGTGATAACACTTTTAGTATGGGTGGTATTATTGCCAGACGGTTAAGTATGAACCGTACCAAAGGCCCCATCTTTGGAGGCATCTATGCTACACGCCTAGCCGTATATTTTAACATACTTATTAGGCATGCTGAGAAGGAAGAAAAGGTGCTGCCCCGTGTTTATCTAGATCATAAAAGTATGGTGGCACATGATTTTATTGTTAAGAATAGGGCAGGAGAGCTTAAATATCAATTGTTCTTTAACAAACATCATCCTGAGGCTATTATCATGCCTGCTCCTTCTTTGTTTGATTTGACTGTAGGCACGTACCTTGTTCCGTTGACGACTATTCACGCCTACCGGAACCCTGCACCAGCCGAGGAGACAGAACCGGAACCACAATTTGATCCTTCACGGCAGTCTAACTATCAGTGGGATCTGGAGATGATTGCCAGCCAGTGGCAATCGGAGCCTTCTTCTTCCTCATCACAGTACGACCCCAACAACTATTATTATGGATATCAGCCAGGCCAGCCGTGGCCATAGACCAACTTAGGCCAAAAGCCTAAGCTTGGGGGAGTACGTATTTCTCATCGACATTACATTTATGTTCACACACACTCATTGCTAGATGTCGGTGCTCATACTTTTTCACTATAATATCCATGCTAGTTTATTTTCTGTTTCCTGCTTTCTTCTTGTGTGTTTGTTAAACCTTAAAAAAACCAAAAAAAATTAGTAGTAGTTTATTTTTCTGTTGTAGTAGTAATAATTAAAAAGAAAACCCAAAAATATTTCCCGTTCTTCTTTTGCTTGTTGGGAGCTTTCCCGTGTAAATAGTTTTATTTCTTTTCTTTTATTTGAGGGTCAGTAGGAGCAGACCATAATTAAATTGTTGAAGTGGCTCTTATATGCATTATTGTTGATTTAACCAAGAGCCCATATTGCCTTGTCTTCTCCTATTTTTTGAATGCTCGCAGATTCCAGCTTAGTCCAATGCACGTACACTCTTATTATTATTCACACCGTTCGGTCGTTCAAGTGAAAGGCAATTATGATGATATATGATGGACTGACTGAGATGAGAAAAGCTGGTATGAACTCGACCTCTTTTGTTTTTGTAAATATGATGAGTCCCTCGTTCTTGATTCAGCTTATTATGAATAAACATGTTTGCAATGACAATTAGAGATCGTAGTTGCGTGTGCCATGCTTGATTAGCTATGAGTTATAATGATTTACCTTGTGTGCCAACATGCTATTGAGATGGTTATGATATGGTATGATGGGGTGGTATCCTCCTTTGAATAATTTAAGTGACTTGACTTGGCACATGTCCAGGCATGTAGTTGAAACAAAATCAACATAGCATTCACGATATTTATGTTCATGGTGAATTATATCCTACTCATGCTTGCATCCAATGTTTATTAATTTTAATGCATGTACATGGCTGTTGTTGCTCTCTAGTTGGTCGCTTCCCAGTCTTTTGCTAGCCTTCACTTGTACTAAGCGGGAATACTGCTTGTGCATCCAATCCCTTAAACCCCAAAGTTATTCCAGATGAGTCCACTATACCTTCATATATGCGGTATCTACCTGCCGTTCCAAGTAAATTTGTATGTGCCAAACTCTAAACCTTCAAATAAACATTATGTTTTGTATGCTCGAATAGCTCATGTATCAAGCAATGCTGTCCTTATCTTCCGTGTTAGGCGGGTTATTCTCAAGAGGAGTGGACTCCGCTCCTCACTCACGAGAAAGTGGCTAGTCACCGGGATGCCCAGTCCCATGCTTTATGCAAACTAAATCAAAATAATTGCAAACAAAACTCCCCCTAGGACTCTTGTTAGTTGGAGGCACTCGTTGTTTCGAGCAAGCCATGGATTGATGCTTGTTGGTGGAGGGGGAGTATAAACTTTACCATTCTGTTTGGGAACCGCCTATAATGTGTTTAGCATGGAAGATATCGCCATCTCTTAGTTGTTACGTTGACAATAAAAGTATACCGCTCAAAATACAATTTATCTCTATTTCAAAACCGAGCTCTGGCACCTCTACAAATCCCTACTTCCCTCTGCGAAGGGCCTATCCATTTACTTTTATGTTGAGTCATCACCCTCTTATTAAAAAGCACTAGCTGGAGAGCACAGCTGTCATTTGCATTCATCACTATTAATTTATATTGGGTGTGACTATGATTGGATCTCTTTTACCATGAATTACAATGTCTAGTCAGTCCTTGATCTTTAAAGGTGCTCTGCATTTATGTTTTACGGTCTCAGAAAGGGCTAGCGAGATACCATCTTGTTATATCATATTATGATTGTTTTGAGAAAGTGTTGTCATCCGAGATTTATTATTATGGCTTGCTAGTTGATTATGCTATTGATATGAGTAATTGTGAGACCTGAGAATTATTGCAAATGTGGTTAGTTATGATCTATGCTGAAAACTTGAATGCTGGCTTGACATATTTACAACAACAAGAGCAAACAGAGTTTGTAAAAGTTTTTCTTTCTTTCTTTCAGTTCGTCAACTGAATTCCTTGAGGACAAGCAAGGGTTTAAGATTGGGGGAGTTGATACGTCTCCGTCGTATCTACTTTTCCAAACACTTTTGCCCTTGTTTTGGACTCTAACTTGTATGATTTGAATGGAACTAACCCGGACTGACGTTGTTTTCAGCAGAATTGCCATGGTGTTGTTTTATGTGCAGAAAACAAATATTCTCGGAATGACCTGAAACTCCACAGAACATCTTAGAAAAAATAATAAAAAATCCTCGCCAAAGATGAAGACCAAGGGGCCCACACCCTGTTCACGAGGGTGGGGGGCGCCCCCCCTAGGGCGCACCCCCCTACCTCGTGGGCCCCCTGGATGCCCTCCGACGCCAACTCCAACTCTATATATTTGCTTTCGGAGAGAAAAAATAAGAGAGAAGAAATCATCATGTTTTACGATACAGAGCCGCCGCCAAGCCCTAAAACCTCTCGGGAGGGCTGATCTGGAGTCCGTTCAGGGCTCCGGAGAGGGGGATTCATCATCGTCGTCATCATCAACCATCCTCCATCACCAATTTCATGATGCTCACCGCCGTGCGTGAGTAATTCCATCGTAGGCTTGCTGGACAGTGATGGATTGGATGAGATTTATCATGTAATCGAGTTAGTTTTGTTAGGGTTTGATCCCTAGTATCCATTATGTTCTGAGATTGATGTTGCTATGACTTTGCTATGCTTAATGCTTGTCACTAGGGCTCGAGTGCCATGATTTCAGATCTAAACCTATTATGTTTTCATGAATATATGTGAGTTCTTGATCCTATCTTGCAAGTCTATAGTCACCTACTATGTGTTATGATCCGGCAACACCGAAGTGACAATAATCGGGACCACTCCCGGTGATGACCATAGTCTGAGTTAATGTATTCACTATGTGCTAATGCTTTGTTCCGGTTCTCTATTAAAAGGAGGCCTTAATATCCCTTAGTTTCCAATAGGACCCCGCTGCCACGGGAGGGTAGGACAAAAGATGTCATGCAAGTTCTTTTCCATAAGCACACATGCCTATATACGGAATACATGCCTACATTACATTGATGAATTGGAGCTAGTTCTGTGTCACCCTATGTTACGACTGTTACATGATGAACCGCATCTGGCATAATTATCCATCACTGATCCGGTGCCTACGAGTTTTCCATATACTGGTTCTCGCTTATTTACTTTCCCACTGCTACTATTACAATCACTACAAAATACCAAAAACATTATTTTTGCTGTCTTTACTTTTGTTGCTGCTACCACCACTATCATATTACTTTGCTACTAAACACTTTGCTGCAGATACTAAGTTTCCAGGTGTGGTTGAATTGACAACTCAGGTGCTAATACTTGAGAATATTCTTTGCTTCCCCTTGTGTCGAATCAATAAATTTGGGTTGAATACTCTACCCTCAAAAGCTGTTGCGATCCCCTATACTTGTGGGTTATCACATCGGCGTAACCCCTTACGACGAGCTCTTCCTCACCTCCATAAACTAGGAACATCTCTTTAGTCCTTTTCAGGTACTTCAAAATAGTCTTTTACCACTGTCAAGTGACTCTCACCTGGGTTGGCCTGGTATCTACTTGTTAGGCTTATTGCAAAAGCAACATCGGGCCGCGTACATATCATGGCATACATGATGGATCCGATTGCCAAGGCATACGGAATCCTACTCATCCTGCTTCGCTCATCAGATGTCGAAGGACTCTGAGTCTCGCTTAGCCTTATACCATGTGAGAGTGGCAAGAACCCTTTCTTTGCCTCACTCATGTTGAACCGCTTCAACACTTTATCTATGTACATGCTCTGGCTTAAGCCGAGCAGCCTCCTTGATCTATCTCTATAGATCTTAATGCCTAAAATGTACATTGCCTCACCAAGGTCCTTCACCGAAAACTTGCCATTCAATGACTCCTTGACCGAGTTCAGCATCGAAATATCATTTCTGATCAATAGTATGTCATCCACATACAAGATCAAAAACACTATTGAGCTCCCAATTAACTTCTTGTATAAACAAGAGTCCTCTTCGCTTTTGATGAAGCCGAAACCAGTGACGACCTCATCAAAACGAATGTTCCAGCTCCGAGATGCTTGCCTCAACCCATAAATGGATCTCTTGAGCTTGCATACCTTACTAGTGCTAGTCGGATCGACAGAACCCTCGGGTTGTATCATATACACGTCCTTGGTTAAATTTCTGTGAAGGAAAGCCGTCTTGACATCCATCTGCCACATCTCGTAATCGAAATATGCAGCTATAGCTAGTACAATCCTCACCGACTTTAGCATCGCTACCGACGAGTAAGTCTCGTCGTAGTCAATTCCTTGAACTTGTCCATAACCCTTAGCGACAAGCCAAGCTTTGCGGATCTGAACATTTCCATCCACATCGGTTTTTTTCTTAAAGACCCATTTGCAACCAGTGGTTGTTACGCCAGGCGGTGGATCAACCAAGTCCCAGACTTGATTCTCATCCATGGACTTTAACTCGGATCTCATGGCCTCCAGCCATGCCTCGGAATCCGGGCTCACCATCGCTTCCACATACGTGGCCGGCTCGTCACTATCTAGCAACAATACATCACGCACTCTGCGCAATCTTTCCGACCTCCGTGGTTCTGGTGCCGCTTCCACTACGGGTTCCCTGATTGACTTTGGTATGATCTCATCACCCGCCGAGCTGTCCTCGAGTGGTACTCGAATTTCTTCGAGTCGGACCGTCCTCCCACTGGCCTCCCGACTAAGAAACTCTTTCTCAAGGAAAACCCCATTCCGAGCAACAAACACTTTGTTCTCTTCCTGGTTGTAGAAGCTATATCCCAAGGTTTCCCTTGGATATCCCATGAATATGCATTTGTCTGACTTGGGTGTAAGCTTGTCTGACATAAGTCGCTTGACAAATGCTTCACAACCCCAAATCTTTAGAAAAGACAAACCGGGAGCCTTCCCGGTCCACATCTCATGTGGTGTCTTATCTACGGATTTTGATGGTACCCTATTAAGTGTGGAAGTTGCAGTTTCTAGAGCGTATCCCTAGAATGACAAGGGTAAATCCGATTTGCTCATCATAGATCGAACCATGTCCAACAAGGTACGATTCCTCCGTTCTGATACACCATTTCTCTGTGGTGTACCGGAGGTGTGAGCTGAGGTACTATGCCTCTGCTTTTCAGATGATCATCAAACTCCTGGCTCATGTACTCACCTCCACGATCAGATCGTAGAAGTTTTATAGTCTTGCCGAGCTAATTCTCAACCTACTTTTGAAACTCTTTGAACTTTTCAAAAGTCTCTGACTTGTGCCTCATCAAATAGATATATCCATATCTACTCAAGTCATCGGTAAAAGTCACGAAGTACTGATAGCCACCTTTGGCAGTTGTGCTCATTGGTCCACACACATCACTGTGTATCAATTCCAATAGCTCGGATGCCCTCTCACAACTCTTTGCGAAAGGAGACTTAGTCATCTTGCCGAGCAAGCATGATTTGCATGTCTCAAACGACCCAAAGTCGGTCGAAGTTAGGAGTCCATCATCATGGAGCTTCTTCATGCGTTTCAGACTAATGTGTCCAAGCCAGCAATGCCAGAAGTATGTTGGATTTATCTCATTAGGCTTATGCCTCTTGACATCACGTTATAGACCGGTTCATGTTCTAGATTCAATATAAATAACCCATCCACGATGGGTGCATAGCCGTGGAACATACCATTCAAATAAATCGAACAACCATTATCCTTTAAATTGAATCCATAACCCTGACTCATCAAGCATGAGGCATAAATAATGTTCCGACTAAGTGCAGGAATGTAATAACAATTATTCAATTCCAAAATAAATCCAGAAGAAAGCTGGAGCTGCATCGTGTCGACCTCCAACGCAGCAACTCTTGCTTTGTTGCCGACCCTGATGTCAATATCCCCTTGCGCCACACGCCTAGTTCTTACCAGCCCCTGCATCGAGTTGCAAATGTGAACAACCAATCCGGTATCAAATACCCAAGAGCTAGTAGGTATGTCAGCAAGGTAAATTTCTATAACATATACAACAAGTGTACCTTTGCCTGAAGCAGCATTCCCGGCCTTCTTGCCATGCTCTACAAGCCACTTGCTACAGTTCCTCTTCCAGTGACCAGTTTCCTTGCAATGATAGCAAATGGTCTTTGAGTCCGGTTCAGACTTCGGTGCAGCGGCGGGGGTTACCGTCTCCATGCCCTTTGCCTTAGCCTTTTTCTTGGAACAACTCTTCTTGAACTTAGCTGATTTCTGCACCATCAACACTTGATGCGTGCCTTTCTTAATATCCTTCTCTGCCACTTTGAGCATCCCATGCAATTCAGTGAGCTTCTTATCTATGCCATGCATATGATAGTTCGAGATGAACGTCCCATAGCTGGGTGGAAGAGAACCCAGAACTGCATCAGTAGCCAGCTCATCCAAGAGCGGGAAGCCCAACCGATCCAAAGCTTGCACATATCCGATCATCTGGATCACATGCGGGCTCAGTGGATCACCTTCCTTCAGCTTACAATCCATCAAGGATCACCAGACGTTGAACCTTTCGGTCCTAGCATGCACCTGAAACATGCTCTTGAGACTCTCGATCATATCGAGAGCCCCAACGTCTTCGAAATGCTTCTGCAAATCGGGCTCCATACAAGCCAACATGAGGCAGCTGATCTCGTTTGATTCATCAATGAGTTTCTGGTAGGCATTCTTGGTTGTGGTACTAGCATTATCGGCAGGTTCCTCTAGAAGTGGATCCTCTAGAACATGTTCCTTTTTATCATGCTTGAGAACAATTCTCAAATTTCTATACCAGGTGGTAAAGTTTGTTCCATTCAATTTATCCTTTTCCAGAATTGATTTCAACGCAAAGTTGTTTTTGACCTAGAAGACTGCAGGGCTTACACCCCACAACATTTTATTAGAAAAAAACAAGGTACAAATACATGGTTCCTCAAGAGAAGGAACAAAGAAACAGAAAAATATGCAATCACTAAGCAATGTGTTTATGTAGAGTAGTTCTAGCCTTAAACAGAAATACTCCCACTGAAGTCAGCATCCCTCCGCAAACTCTCAGTGATTCAGGATCCGACTAGCACATGCGACTAGTGAGCTTTAGCATCACTGCTAGACAACATGCCTATCCGGTAAGCAACTCCTTGCTAATCGTATCTCTATACGACTCCTGTCTGTCGGGTAGGTATCTCATAGCCCGGCTCCCGGCCTCTTTTGCCACAAGGCCCAAAACCGTTTTGATAGCCTTGTCAAGTTAACCTAATGCAGTGCATGTCCGTGTCCGACACGAACCCTTCAGTTCAAGGACACCTAGCAGCACCCCAATTTTATGAGCCCACTACTAGACGTACTTAACGTGCGAAGGTGCAACATCGGGAATGGCAATTTACTTGATATTTATGAGGGATCTTTCTACCATTCTAACATGCATAGAAACAAAGAAGCATAAATCACAAGTAAAACATATATTGTGAAATAGTATGGCTCCTTCCTGGACGTTCTTCCAGGTCGGCTTCGACTCTGATGACCATCTAGGAACTCCATCTTGTTTGTCACACCGGGACGCCAAGCCACCAACCTGATCTCTATTATCCAACTACTACAACTAGTAATGAATTTTACATAGAGTCACAAGTCGACATGCAGGTCGTTATACAATATAATGACAGCACTTTGGCTCCTGCCGGCTGACAAACATGACACGCAGGCCATGTATAATTCACACACATGCATCACATACACATGAGCCATACTATTCACATCAAACCTGCTAAACAAAGTTACGCATAGAATCGCATTCTACCGTTTTGAGTGATCGTGTACGAAATACAAGGCGCTACGCACACGACGGTCCCGCTAGCCGGTTAGCGGGCGGGGTTCGAAGGGGCAACGCCCCTCGCGGGTGCAGGCAGCGCCCGACATTTTCGGAAATCACAAATCACATCTGAGCTCCGATCACGCCGAATTTTCCGATCTGACCGATCTTATCGATCATCGCAAGCCCGATTCGGATTTATGTTTCATTGTTAACCCCGATGGTGGATACCAACCAGTAGGGGTAGGTTGTGTCACGACCTCATCGACTCCGATCATCAGAAAACATAGCCACATCGATCCCCATGTGCAGTTGATCTCATCAACCATGCACATAGCCGATCTTATCAACGACAACAGATCTCATCTATCGCCTCCACATATCTAATATGCATACGATCTGAATCCAAATCCTATAGCAGAGGCTCTAATACCACGGTTAGGATCTATGGTAGGGTGCGTCGATTGCAAATTAAAATTTTCCTACGTGCAGAACAACCAAGAACATGCTACGGGAGATGGATCACAGTTCGTTACCACTAGACGCGCGGTGTCGTGCAGCAGAAGAAGAGTTAGGGCAGCGCGTCCGCGTGGATCGTCTCCTCCTCGTCCGATCTCCCTCGTACAGCCGGTTGTCGGATCCCACGTACAGGTTCGCCAGAGCGGCGCAAGTGCACCACCTCTAACGGTATCCGCGTGTGCAGGAGGAACGTCGTGTGGCGGACTGCTAGGTCCGATCACACAACCGGCGGCGAGTGGAGGTGTCTTTTCGCAACACATGCAAACCCTAGTGACAGCGCCGAAGCGATCAACCGTGTGAGTGTGCGGCACCTCCACTTTATATAGGTGTCCGTTGCAGGCTCAACACTTGGACCTCGCACGGACCCTAAAGCCCATAAGTCTACTCGGCCACAATCCGAATACAGCTCGGATCACATCCATCCAGTGTCCTCGGATCCGACCTCGTAGGTTCCTTCCCTTAAGCACGCGACCCCTTAGGTTCAAGCCGACTTGGTCGCAGTTTGGATCACCTCCGAACTGCACAGTTGGTAGCGGCCTCTAGCAAGGCATGCCGAACACCAAACAGACTATGAAGCTGGTTAGGCGAACATGTACATCACACTTCCATTCCTTTTGCCACACGATATATGTTGTTGGGCTCAAGGCGAGTCTATCATACTTCTGCTAGCCCGACCTCTTTCTCGTTTCAATGATGCCGACCACAAACCAGATTATCTCATAATCCTTGTCGCATGGCCATGCTTATCCTGGTCGGATCACACGAGGGGCCCAGAGTATATCTCTCTTGATTAGAGGGGCAAATCCCATCTTGCTCGACCATGTCTTGCGGCATGGGTCTGGACAAGCCTAAAACCTACCTTTGTAACTACCCAGTCACGAAGTAGCGTTTGGTTGGCCCAAAGCAAGTCTGTCACCATCCCGAGTACATGCGACAGCTCAGGTCTTAGGACATAGAACGTATGTTGTACTAGAGACTCACAGATGACATATCGCTGCATCTCATAGTTGGGTCTGTCCGACTCGGACCTTATCTCAACTCGGATCCGACTATGTCGAATCCGACCAAATCCTTCCAAGTCCATATTATCCGGTTAGCATCCAATGCTTCATGGCTAGTGAGACCAAGCCATCGACCGTGTCATATGCTAGTCTAGTTGGTTGCGTGTTCACACAGCCCTTTCGACTAGGGACCTTTTAGGACAGTCATCATACAATGCATAGTCCCACAAACAAGTCACATACTTGCTGATACACATCATTGATAATGTCCAAGGACTATCTTTATTCATAAACACATAGGAAATATGATCATAACTTTTAGTCTACCTATCTTGGCACAGAATATCTTATCCATCTTCCAATGCATGATATATCATCATTTTAAGTCTAGGAAACATAACACACAATACTTACTGGAGTTCAACATATTATAGGGTACACAACCATTGTTCACAATACATAGTGGAGTTTAGATGCATAGTTCATCCTTTTCTCACAAAAGGATGAAAAGCATATCTACTACATACATACATACATACATAGCCATAGTTCATCTTAGAGAAGTTCACAATTAGTACAACCATACACTACACAACCATCATGCCCAAAAGGTCAGCATTGCCCACTAGTCTCATATTCAACTTCTCCTCTGCCTTCATTAACTCAACAATCTAAAGCTCTAGCTGCCCCTTCTCTTCAACATGCTTTTTCTTTCCCTTAAGCAAATCAGCAACCTGAAACTTCAACTCTAGCTTATCTTGGGTGAGCTTCTCTTCAGACTTTGTCAGCTCTGCATTCTTCAATTCCAAGTTCATCTTAGCTTCACTAAGCAATTGCTTGTCTATAATATTCTTCAACTTCAAGTTCTGGATGACTGTTGCTTGAGCTCTTTTCAGGTTCACTAGCAGTTCATACTTCTGATTAAGCTTCTCGGACTCTGCATATTTCTTTGCCATCTGTGCCTTCATATCAGCCACCAGTTCACTTCTGCATTGCTGCTGATATGCAGATATATGAAATCCACCACCCTCTCCTCCTGGAAGGTCATAAGCTCATGCATATATTGTACTAACTTGTCATAGTTGGCCTCCAGCTTGTTCTTCTCTTCTGTCAGATGGTGAATAGTTAAAGCACTTTCAAGATTATCATTCACCCTAGCAGTCTTGCTATCTTCAACCATTGCCCACATCTTCAACAATGCATTCTGCATTGTTGGGGGCCACTGGTGATCAACCCATTCAATAAACCCACAATTCTCCCCTTCCTGCAAAAAGAGCAAAAAAGATTAAAAAAACAAGTTAGTTCGTACCACAGGTAAATAACTAGTGGAAAGCAATAGCACTGTTTTTCCTTTCTACATTGGTAATAACATCACCACTAAGCTACACTGGTAATTGAGATGTACCTACCCACTAAATAACAGCATGACAAATTATAGCACCACTCAGCTACAAATTTGAACTAGATTTTGGTAATCAGCTACAAAACAAGAGCAATCTCAAACTGCAAACTTGGTGAACTGCCAAAGCATATGCAGTACATACTATCCATTCAACTGAATATTTGTAGCATTTATATACATAATAGCAGGTGCATCCCAACGTAAAAGTAACAGTTCACTCAATATTTAGTCCCAAACAAGAGCAAAAGTAATAGCAACATAATTAATAGTAGCACTATCATTCAACTACACAAAAATGCCACAACAGCAACATAAAACCTGTAGAAGTCCCAAACTGAATATTTCACAGGATAGCAAGAAACAATGCCACTGCAAAATAACAGTACCACTATCATTAAACTACACAAGCTACTGCTGTTACAAAAGTGAATAATCAGCCCTAACAAAATGACAGTAAAGATTCCATTGCCAACCTAAATATGCCCTAATAATCATCCCTTGTACTCATGTTCAATATGCCACTGTCAAACCAACAATAATATGACACTATCAACCTAAATATAATATCCCACTAACAGCCAACAATTCATACCGGCTCTGCACATTCTAAGAACCTTCTCCCTGTGTCTGTTCCTTCAAATGTGACAAGCCTCTCAGATCCCTTACCGTGCTTCTCACATGGCGACATCATTTCCAGCTCAAGCCCCTGGTAATCTGGATCTTCAACGCTGAAAGGGACCTGCCGAAGCTCGTACAAACAAAATGCCCAAATCAAAACCCAGCGAAATCAACCAAATCAAAAGGCCCCAAATCTGAAACCCTAACCCTAAACCTAGCTCAAGGAAAATCACCTGGTTAAGCCCGTCCGTGGATGATGTCGAGTGCATGTACGGCAGGCTGGACGTGTCCTCTAGGGTTGCAAGAAAAGCTCGAGGCTCGTGAGCCGCTCGAGATCAACTCGTTTTTTGACTCGACTCGAGATCGACTCGAAAATAAACAAGCTGAGTTTGAACACTTTATGTAGCTCGACCGAGAAACGAGCCGATCTTGAGCCAATGTTGGCTCGATAAATTTTAGCTCGATAGCTCGACAGAGTATCATTATGTTAAATGATCATGCCATATATTAAATGAAAATAAAATAATTTATTACCATATATGTTGTTCATATTTTTTTCTCCATTTTATTTACCAACGAACATGGAAACTTAATTAAGTGTAGAGAAGATTTAGGCCTAATTATGGCACGTGGTTGATTATGTGTTAAATATCCTATATTTTTGGCGAAGGTTCCCTGCATATTCACCTTAATTTTTTGTTTTTCATCCATAGATTTATAATTTTTATCATCTCATTTAGCTCGAAACTAGCTCGAGATCGTCTCGAGATCGTTACAAGCTGAGCACGAGTCATATTCTACAGCTCGATCATGAGCTTCACTTAGTTTGAGCTCGCTCAAATTTTCATATGAGTTGAGCTGAGCCAACTCCAACTCGCTCGAGTTCGACTCGTTTGCAGCCCTAGTGTCCTCACTACTTTTGTCTTCGAAAACCATGGCGGGCGGCGGCGGTTTGGTCCGGCAATGCTGCGGGCGGCGACGAGGGCGGCGAGAGAGGAGCGAGGAGGGAGGCACGAGCGAGGAGGAACAGAGTGGAGCACGGGTCGGTCCGGTTCGAGCCGGACCGCACCTATCGAGCGAGCGGGCGCATGCCGATTCGCCAATGTGGCAGCTGACGCATGGGCCCGGGCGGTCAGTTCCATCGTCAATATGTAGAAATACGAAGTTTAGCCCGATTTGCAACGGTTCGACCCAAACATGGTATAGACACGTAAAAATTACCAAACTTGGTTCCAATTCGCCACCGCCGCCCCAAATGTGATACTATCGTGTAATTGCTTTTCACTAGGGTATGTAGACACACTCTCCCCCTCGTTGCTATGCATCTCCATGGATAGATCACCGCGTGTGAGTAGAATTTTTTTTGTTTTCCATGCAACGATTCCCAACAAGCCCCTCCATCAGCACAGAGTGAAATCTTCCGCTAGACTCCAGCTCCACCTTCAACATGACTCCATGTAGATGCGCCTTGCCACCCCATGCCTTGTCGACTTCAAGCTCTCTCATGTGTGCACCATCTTGAATCAACACCGCGTCATAGTCTGTCGAAGCCGCACAAGCCCTCAGGCCTGCACCATGTGTTTCCATGTCCCAGAAGTTGGCCACCATCAGCATCACGCTCCTACGTCGTCGTCGCTGAAATCACCGCCATCTTCTACTTTGAACAACATTCATGTCGATCCATCAGACAATCCAGTCTGACCCAGCCGAAATTATCCAACTGCAATCATGCTCCACCCTGCGTCATGTCTGCCTCGCACATCCGTGCATTGCTTGACGCCCTGTGTCACCAATGCAAGCTACCACTAGTGAGCCTCATAAAAATAGAAAATAAAGACACCCACTACACATGCATCTCTACTCTCCACTTCAACCTTTTCGGCTTTATGCATCAGACGACACCTTTTCTCTTCCAGCACTCGCCTCCTACGGATGATCCCGCTGCTCCATCCGAACCTACTTTTCCTAAAATCTGATCCTACGTGGCCTATGGGGCATCACCCTGAGGCTATGCATTGGCCATGCCCTAATGTAATCTACACTTGGAACAATGTCATGACCTAAAAGAGCATGTAGAGGAGGAAGCCAGCACTTGACTATTTTTCCTGAACTTACAACCACTTGACCTTTTTAGTTGTTGTTTTGCAGCCCAAAGGGGGAAACTTGGTGCATCCAATAGTCCAGCCTTCGCTGAAGGGGCGCGCAAAACAGGATGGTCCATTAGCATGCCTCAAGCGGATGTAGAAAGATCACGAAAATCAGCGAGAGCGTGGGAACCGAACTCCCGACCTCAGCACGAATAAACCGTTGATAGCCACTCATCCGCGAAACTGTTTGTGACTAAAACGTAGCGTTAACATTAAAGTACCGTGACAGATCCCTTTTTTTCAATTTGCGAAACCTTTGTTGGAAAAAGGTGTGAACATATTTTCTGAAAAATGTGAATATTGTTTAATAATGGAACTAATTCCGAATTCCGAGCAATCTTTGTGAACAGTGAACATTTTTAAAAAAATGAATGTAAAATACATATTGGACATTTTGTTAGTATACAATGAACACTTTCAAATATACACTGAACATTTTTGGAAAAATACGATGAACATTTTTCCGAATGCAATCTGAACAATTTTTCTATACACGATGAACATTTTTTTGTACACAGTGAACATTTTTTCAATGTACATTGCACATTATTTCACTGCGGTGAACTTTATTTGAAAATGCAATCGGAACAATTTTTCTATACACGATGAACATTTTTTCAATGTATGTTGCGGTGAACTTTTTTTCAAAGGTGTGAACAAATTGAAATCATAAAATAACTTTTCTGAATTTCAAACATTTTTCTAAAAAGTAAACACAGCGGGGCAAGATGGGCCGGCCCATCTAACGCATGTGCGCATTTATCTTTTCCGGGTTTTTTTTCTGTGTGTTTATTGGTTTGGGTTTTCTGCTTCGATTCCTTTGTCTTTTTCAGATTTTGGTTTTTCTTCTGTTTTTAATTTTCCACGCATTTTGTTAATTTTTATAGTTTCACAATATATGATGAACATTTTTCTAATATATGATGACCATTTTTTTGTTATATACACTGATTTTTTAATATACGGCAAACTTTACTTCAGTTATATGAAGAACATTTTTATAACACACACCGAGCATTCACATATTGAACAGTTTTATAAAATATATGTATCCAAATTTTAAGAGATTTTGAAAATATCCAGCTCCTAAAAGACATCATCTGGTTTTTTAGGTGAAAACCCGATAGAAAAACTGATGTGTAATTTTTTTTAGAAAACCGACCATAGGCAGGGTGGACCTGAAGACTCCTCTGTTTGACACCCATGTGCATCATCATGAGATCTCTTGGCACACACGACCAATACAGACGGTTGATTGCACAACGAGACGGAGGTATGGACCCAACTTTTGAAAGTGTTTATCTCGTATTTAAAAAAATCATGCAGTTAAAAAAAATTGTGCACCTTCTCAACAAATTTCATGACATTTAAAAATCTTCACATGTTCAAAACGTTCTTAATGACATTATTAAAAATGTAAAAGCAATTTATCCCATGGTTTGTAAAGTTTTTTTATATCATTCATAAAAAGTTGATCACCTTTAAAAAATGTTCAACCGTTATAAAAATATGCTCTCACATTTTAAAAAATGTTTATACCATGTAAAAGAATGCTCTCAATATTTTTTTAAAAAGGTACCATTCAGAAAAATGGTCATGCAATTAAAAAATATATCTACCACTTAACCAAATGTTTGCATATTTTAAAAAATGATTTTTTTCATATATGTAAAATATTCACAATGTATTAAAAATGGTCAATGTGCATTTAAATAATTTTCAACGTGTATAATTTCAGAAAAAAAATGATCCACATCTGTTTGAAAAATGTTCAGTGTGTATCTAAAAAATGTCCAACCATTATATGGAAATGTTCAACATGTATCTGAAAAAGGTCCACATGTATTTAGAAAATGAAGAAAAAGTAAAAAGTGGAAAAATAGAAAAATGATGAAAACTGATACAGAAAACTCATAGAAACAAAAGGCAAAAAATGTTCAACCTATATATGAAAAATGTTCAACATGTATTTTGAAAAAATCTGCATGTATTAAAAAATGTGAAATATTAAAAGAACATAAAAGAAAAATGAACATAATGATGAGAAAATATATAAAAACTCACAGAAAAACTTACAGAAAAAACAGTTGGAACCAGTTCATATAAGCTTACCATAACCGACCCCAGAGGCTAAAGGTACACACATTGTGAACTAGCCCATTAGCGGAAGTGTTAGAGGCAAGACAAGCTTAGGTCTCACGGTAAGCGAGGCATAGCTATCTTGGAATGTAAAGACCCCATGTTTTCTGCATGCCTAGGCGATTCGCTAATCGTTGCACATGGGCTGAGGCCAGTGATAACCAGGCTAGCTCAGCCATGGAAGTGTCACGTTATCACCTACGTCTATAGGTGGGAGACGATTGAAGGAGACGAACTAGTCCTCCTTGACCCTCAGTTACTGCACTTATTTGTGTTCTATTGCGGATTTTCCAACCTTTTGATAATCTGTTGCCATGAACTTATCTATAGTAGCCACATGCAAGGAACATGACAATGTTGTCTTTATATACCAGGTCCAGACAACACACACTGTGTAACACATGGTGACAAGAAGACATGATAGCACTCAGAGCATGCTGATTTAGAGGATGGTGTCATGGAGGACTCAAATAAAAATAAAGATGTTAAAAGGGTGAGGCATCATGTACAATTAAAAATTAGAAAGGACTAGCCGCTGCCTCGTTAATTTTTTAGGATTGTTCAAAATTTTCTTACTAATATTGAAATGCAGTGATCAACCATGAGCAGTCGAAGCATGGTTTCGAGCAATGTAGAAGGTTCACCAGAGGTGGGTGTAGTTAGAGAGACAAATTGTCGCTATTATGCAGCGGTGCCAGTGTTATGAACCATGGGGGAGTATTAATTTTGTGTAATGCGAAGCACTTAATGTAACAAGATGCACCGGAGAACTGGACTTTTGCTAGGTCTTGCAAGGTCGAAGGCCATCCGATCTTCATGAAGTATGGTTGTATTTTTTGAAGCTATCTTAAAAATTTACCCATTGCAACACATGGGTACTTACAAGTAAGTCGATAATTGACGGTGAGATAATTCAGATGGTTTTCAAGTAAAAACAGTGAAGGAAGAAGAGTATGTAAAGTTGGATGAATTGTTCTACGGTTCTGCCTAACTGAAAAGAGAATCGTACGTCTTTAAAGTAAAGTCTTTATAAACAACAACAACAACAACAACAACAACAACAACAACAACAACAATAAATCCTTTAGTCCCAAATAAGTTGGGGTAGGCTAGAGCTGAAACCCATTAGATCTCGCAACCAACTCATGACTCTGGCATATGGATAGCAAGATTCCATGTATCCCTATCCATAGCTAGCTCTTTGGTGATACTCCAATCTTTCAGGTCTCTCTTAACGGACATCTCTCATGTCAAATTCGGTCTACCCCGCCCTCTCTTGACATTATCCACACGCTTTAGCCGTCCGCTATGCACTAGAGCTTCTGGAGGCCTGTGTTGAATATGCCCAAACCATCTCAGACGATGTTAGACAAGTTTCTCTTTAATTGGTGCTACCCCAACTCTCTCTCGTATATCATCATTTCGGACTCGATCCTTCCTCGTGTGGCCACACATCCATCTCAACATACGCATCTCCGCCACACCTAACCGTTGAACATGTCGCCTTTTAGTCGGCCAACACTCAACGCCATACAACATTGCGGGTCGAACCGGCGTCCTGTAGAACTTGCCTTTTAGCTTTTGTGACACTCTCTTGTCACAGAGAATGCCAGAAGCTTGGCACCACTTAATCCATCCGGCTTTGATTCGATGGTTCACATCTTCATCAATCCCCCCATCCTCCTGCAGCGTTGGCCCCAAATACCGAAAGGTGTCCTTCTGGGGTACCATCTGGCCATCAAGGCTAACCTCCTCCTCCTCACACGTAGTAGTACTGAAACCGCACATCATGTACTCGATTTTAGTTCTACTAAGTCTAAACCCTTTCGATTCCAAGGTTTGTCTCCATAACTCTAACTTCCTATTTACCCTCGTTCGACTATCGTCAACTAGGACCACATCATCCGCAAAGAGCATACACCATGGGATATCTCCTTGTATATCCCTTGTGACCTCATCCATTACCAATGCAAAAAAATAAGGGCTCAAAGCTGACCCCTGATGCAGTCCTATCTTAATCGGGAAGTCATCAGTGTTGACATCACTTGTTCGAACACTTGCCACAACATTATCGTACATGTCCTCGATGAGAGTAATGTACTTTGTCGGGACTTTGTGGTTCTCCAAGGCCCACCACATTGTTGGGGAATGTAGTAATTTCAAAATTTTCCTACGCACACGCAAGATCATGGTGATGCATAGCAACGAGAGGGGAGAGTGTAGTCTACGTACCCTCGTAGACCGACAGCGGAAGCGTTAGCACAACGCGGTTGATGTAGTCGTACGTCTTCACGGCCCGACCGATCAAGCACCGAAACTACGGCACCTCCGAGTTTTAGCACACGTTCAGCTCGATGACGATCCCCGGAATCCGATCCAGCAAAGTGTCGGGGTAGAGTTCCATCAGCACGACGGCATGGTGACGATCTTGATGTACTACCGTCGCAGGGCTTCGCCTAAGCACCGCTACAATATTATCGAGGATTATGGTGGAAGGGGGCACCGCACACGGCTAAGAATATGATCACGTGGATCAACTTGTGTGTCTAGGGGTGCCCCCTGCCCCCGTATATAAAGGAGCAAGGGGAGGAGGCCGGCCTTCCCCTATTGGCGCGCCAGGAGGAGTCCTCCTCCTAGTAGGAGTAGGACTCCTACTAGGAGGGGGAAGGAAGTGGGGAGGGAGAAGGAAAGGGGGGCGCCGCCCCCCTCTCCTAGTCCAATTCGGACCAGGGGGGAGGAGGCGCGCGGCCCACCCTGGCTGCCCCTCTCTCTCTCCACTAAGGCCCATATGGCCCATTACTTCTCCCGGTACGGTTCCGGTAACCCTCCGGCTCTCCGATTTTCTCCGAAATCACCCGGAACACTTCCGGTGTCCGAATATAGCCGTCTAATATATCAATCTTTATGTCTCGACCATTTCGAGACTCCTCGTTATGTCCGTGATCACATCCGGGACTCCGAACACATCAAAACTCATAAACTCATAATATAACTGTCATCGAAACCTTAAGTGTGCGGACCCTACGGGTTCGAGAACAATGTAGACATGACCGAGACACGTCTCCGGTCAATAACCAATAGCGTAACTTGGATGCTCATATTGGCTCCTACATATTCTATGAAGATCTTTATCGTCAGACCGCATAACAACATACGTTGTTCCCTTTGTCATCGGTATTTTACTTGCCCGAGATTCGATCGTCGGTTTCTCAATACCTAGTTCAATCTCGTTACCGGCAAGTCTCTTTACTCGTTTCGTAATACATCATCTCGCAACTAACTCATTAGTTGAAATGCTTGCAAGGCTTATGTGATGTGCATTACCGAGAGGGCCCAGAGATACCTCTCCTACAATCGGAGTGACAAATCCTAATCTCGAAATACGCCAACCCAACATGTACCTTTGGAGACACCTGTAGAGCTCCTTTATAATCACCTAGTTACGTTGTGACGTTTGGTAGCACACAAAGTGTTCCTCCGGCAAACGGGAGTTGCATAATCTCATAGTCATAGGAACATGTATAAGTCATGAAGAAAGCAATAGCAACATACTAAACGATCGGGTGCTAAGCTAATGGAATGGGTCATGTCAATCACATCATTCTCCTAATGATGTGATCCTATTAATCAAATGACAACATATGTATATGGTTAGGAAACATAACCATCTTCGATCAACGAGCTAGTCAAGTAGAGGCATACTAGTGACGTTTAGTTTGTCTATGTATTCACACAAGTATTATGTTTCCGGTTAATACAATTCTAGCATGAATAATAAACATTTATCATGAAATAAGGAAATAAATAATAACTTTATTATTGCCTCTAGGGCATATTTCCTTCGGTCTCCCACTTGCACTAGAGTCAATAATCTAGTTAACATTGCCATGTGATCTAACATCAATAGTTCACATCTTTATGTGGTTAACACCGATAGTTCACATCGATATGTGACCAACACCCATAGGGTTTACTAGAGTCAGTAATCTAGTTCACATCGCTATGTGATTAACACCCAAAGAGTATTAAGGTGTGATCATGTTTTGCTTGTGAGATAAGTTTTAGTCAACGAGTCTGTTATATTCAGATCCGTAGGTATTTTGCAAATATCTATGTCAACAATGCTCTGCACGGAGCTACTCTAGCTAATTGCTCCCACTTTCAATGTATATCTAGATCGAGACTTAGAGTTATCCAGATCGGTGTCAAAAATTTGCATTGACGTAACCCTTTACGACGAACCTTTTGTCACCTCCATAATCGAGAAACATATCCTTATTCCACTAAGGATAATTTTTGACCAATGTCCAGTGATCTACTCCTAGATCACTATTGTACTCCCTTGCCAAACTCAGGGCAGGGTATACAATAGGTCTGGTACACAGCATGTCATACTTTGTAGAACCTATAGCTGAGGCATAGGGAATGACTTTCATTCTCTCTCTATCTTCTGCCGTGGTCGAGTTTTGAGTCTTACTCAACTTCACACCTTTGTAACACAGCCAAGAACTCCTTCTTTGACTGTTCCAGTTTGAACTACTTCAAAAACTTGTCAAGGTATGTACTCATTGAAAAAACTTATTAAGCGTCTTGATCTATCTCTATAGATCTTGATGCTCAATATGTAAGAAGCTTCACCGAGGTCTCTCTTTGAAAAAACTCCTTTCAAACATTCCTTTATGCTTTGCAGAATAATTCTACATTATCTCTGATCACAATATGTCATTCACATATACTTATCAGGAATGCTGTAGTGCTCCCACTCACTTTCTTGTAAATACAGGCTTCACCGCAAGTTTGTATAAAACTATATGCTTTGATAAACTTATCAAAGCATATATTCCAACTCCGAGATGCTTGCACCAGTCCATAGATGGATCGCTGGAGCTTGCATATTTAGTTAACACCTTTAGGATCAACAAAACCTTCTAGTTGCATCGTATACAACTCTTCTTTAATAAATCCATTAAGGAATGCAGTTTTGTTTATCCATTTGCCAGATTTCATAAAATGCGGCAATTGCTAACATGATTCGGACAGACTTAAGCATAGATACGAGTGAGAAACTCTCATCGTAGTCAACACCTTGAACTTGTCGAAAACCTTTTGCGACAATTCTAGCTTTGTAGATAGTAACACTACTATCAGCGTCCGTCTTCCTCTTGAAGATCCATTTATTTTCTATGGCTTGCCGATCATCGGGCAAATCCATCAAAGTCAATACTTTGTTCTCATACATGGATCATATCTCAGATTTCATGGCCTCAAACCATTTCGTGGAATCTGGGCTCATCATCGCTTCCTCATAGTTCGCAAGTTCGTCATGGTCTAGTAACATGACTTCCAGAACATGATTACCGTACCACTCTGGTGCAGATCTCACTCTGGTTTACCTACGAGATTCGGTAGTAACTTGATCTGAAGTTAGATGATCATCATCATTAGCTTCCTCACTAATTGGTGTAGTAGTCACAAGAACAGATTTCTTTGATGAACTACTTTTCAATAAGGGAGAAGGTACAATTACCTTATCAAGTTTTCTACTTTCCTCCCACTCACTTCTTTCAAGAGAAACTCCTTCTCTGGAAAGGATCCATTCTCAGCAACGAATATCTTGCCTTCGGATCTGTGATAGAAGGTGTACCTAACATTTTCTTTTGGGTATCCTATGAAGACGCACTTCTCCGATTTGGGTTTGAGCTTATCAAGATGAATTTTTTTCATATAAGCATCGCAACCCCAAACTTTAAGAAACGAAAACTTTGGTTTCTTGCCAAACCACAGTTCATACGGTGCCGTCTCAACGGATTTAGATGGTGCCCTTTTTAACGTGAATGCAGCTGTCTCTAATGCATAACCCCAAAACTATAGTGTTAAATCGGTAAGAAACATCATAGATTGCACTATATCCAATAAAGTACGGTTATGACGTTCGGACACACCATTATGCTGTGGTGTTCCAGGTGGCATGAATTTGTGAAACTATTCCATATTGTTTTAATTGAAGACCAAACTCGTAACTCAAATATTCGTCTCCGCGATCAGATCGTGGAAACCTTATCTTCTTGTCATGATGATTTTCCACTTCACTTTGAAATTCTTTGAACTGTTCAAATGTTTCAGACTTTATGTTTCATCAAGTAGATATACCCATATCTACTTAAATCATCTGTGAAGGTCAGAAAATAACGATACCCGCCGCGAGCCTCAACACTCATCGGATCGCATACATTAGTATGTTTTATTTCCAATAAGTCAGTTGCTCGCTCCATTGTTCGGGAGAATGGTGTTTTAGTCATCTTGCCCATGAGGCATGGTTCGCAAGCATCAAGTGATTCATAATCAAGTGATTCCAAAAACCCATCAGCATGGAGTTTCTTCATGCGCTTTACACCAATATGACCTAAACGACAGTGCCACAAATAAGTTGCACTATCATTATTAACTTTGCATCTTTTGGTTTCAATATTATGATTATGTGTATCACTACGATCGAGATCCAACGAACCATTTTCATTGGGTGTGTAACCATATAAGGTTTTATTCATGTAAACAGAACAACAATTTATTCTCTTACTTAAATGAATAACCGTATTGCAATAAACATGATCAAATCATATTTATGCTCAATGCAAACACCAAATAACACTTATTTAGGTTCAACACTAATCCCGAAAGTATAGGGAGTGTGCGATGATGATCATATCAATTTTGGAACTACTTCAAACACACATCGTCACCTTACCCTTAACTAGTCTCTGTTCATTCTGTAACTCCCAATTCAACTTACTAATCTTAGCAACTAAACTAGTACCAAATACTGAGGGGTTGCTATGAACACTAGTAAAGTACACATTAATAACATGTATATCAAATATACCTTTGTTTACTTTGCCATCCTTTCTTATCCGCCAAATACTTGGGTAGTTCCGCTTCCAGTGACCAGTCCCTTTGCAGTAGAAGCACTTAGTCTCAGGCTCAGGACCAGACTTGGGCTTCTTCACTTGAGCAGCAACTTGCTTGCTGTTCTTCTTGAAGTTCCCCTTTTTTTTCCTTTTGCCCTTTTCTTGAAACTAGTGATCTTGTCAACCATCAACACTTGATGCTCTTTCTTGATTTCTACCTTCATCGATTTCATCATCATGAAAAACTCGGGAGTCGTTTTCGTCATCCCTTGCATACTATAGTTCATCACAAAGTTCTACTAACTTGGTGATGGTGACTAGAGAATTCTGTTAATCACTATCTTATCTGGAAGATTAACTCCCACTTGATTCAAGCGATTGTAGTACCCAGACAATCTGAGCACATGCTCACTAGTTGAGCGATTCTCCCCCATCTTTTAGCTATAGAACTTGTCGGAGACTTCATATCTCTCAACTCGGGTATTTGCTTGAAATATTAACTTCAACTCCTAGAACATCTCATATGGTCCATGACGTTCAAAACGTCTTTGAAGTCCCGATTCTAAGCCGTTAAGCATGGTGCACTAAACTATCAAGTAGTCATCATATTTAGCTAGCCAAATGTTCATAACGTCTGCATCTGCTCCTGCAATAGGTCTGTCACCTAGCGGTGCATCAAGGACATAATTCTTCTGTGCAGCAATGAGGATAAACCTCAGATCACGGATCCAATCCGCATCATTGCTACTAACATCTTTCAACACAATTTTCTCTAGGAACATATCAAAATAAACACAGGGAAGCAACAACGCGAGCTATTGATCTACAACATGATTTGCAAAATACTATCAGGACTAAGTTCATGATAAATTTAAGTTCATCTAATCATATTACTTAAGAACTCCCACTTAGACAGACATCTCTCTAGTCATCTAAGTGATCACGTGATCCAAATCAACTAAACCATGTCCGATCATCACGTGAGATGGAGTAGTTTTCAATGGTGAACATCACTTATGTTGATCATATCTACTATATGATTCACGTTCGACCTTTCGGTCTCCGTGTTTCGAGGCCATATCTGTATATGCTAGGCTCGTCAAGTTTAACCTGAGTATTCCGCGTGTGCAACTGTTTTGCACCCGTTGTATTTGAACATAGAGCCTATCACACCCGATCATCACGTGGTGTCTCAGCATGAAGAACTTTCGCAATGGTGCATACTCAGGGAGAACACTTCTTGATAATTAGTGAGAGATCATCTTAAAATGCTACTGTCAATCAAAGCAAGATAAGATGCATAAAAGATAAACATCACATGCAATCAATATAAGTGATATGATATGGCCATCATCATCTTGTGCTTGTGATCTCCATCTTCGAAGCACCATCGTAATCACCATCGTCACCGGCATGACACCTTGATCACCATCGTAGCATCGTTGTCGTCTCGCCAATCTTATGCTTCCACGACTATCGCTACCGCTTAGTGATAAAGTAAAACATTACAGCGCAATTGCATTGCATACAATAAAGCGACAACCATATGGCTCCTGCCAGTTGCCGATAACTTGGTTACAAAACATGATCATCTCATTCAATAAAATTTAGCATCATGTCTTGACCATATCACATCACAATATGCCTTGTAAAAACAAGTTAGACGTCCTCTACTTTGTTGTTGCAAGTTTTACGTGGCTGCTACGGGCTTAAGCAAGAACCAATCTTACCTAAGCATCAAAACCACAACGATAGTTTGTCAAGTTGGTGTTGTTTTAACCTTCGCAAGGACCGGGTGTAGCCACACTCGGTTCAACTAAAGTTGGAGAAACTGTCACCCGCTAGCCACCTTTGTGCAAAGCACGTCGGGAGAACCGGTTTCGCGTAAGCGTACGCGTAATGTCGGTCCGGGCCACTTCGTCCAACAATACCGCCGAACCAAAGTATGACATGCTGGTAAGCAGTATGACTTATATCGCCCACAACTCACTTGTGTTCTACTCGTGCATATAACATCAACACATAAAACCTAGGCTCTGATACCACTGTTGGGGAACGTAGTAATTTCAAAATTTTCCTACGCACACGCAAGATCATGGTGATGCATAGCAACAAGAGGGGAGAGTATAGTCTACGTACCCTCGTAGACCGACAGCGGAAGCGTTAGCACAACGCGGTTGATGTAGTCGTATGTCTTCACGGCCCGACCGATCAAGCACCGAAACTACGACACCTCCGAGTTGTAGCACATGTTCAGCTCGATGACGATCCCCGGACTCCGATCCAGCAAAGTGTCGGGGTAGAGTTCCGTCAGCACGACGGCGTGGTGACGATCTTGATGTACTATCGTCGTAGGGCTTTGCCTAAGCACCGCTACAATATTATCAAGGATTATGGTGGAAGGGGGCACTGCACACGGCTAAGAATATGATCACGTGGATCAACTTGTGTGTCTAGGGGTGCCCCCTGCCCCCGTATATAAAGGAGCAAGGGGAGGAGGCCGGCCGGCCCCTATTGGCGCGCCAGGAGGAGTCCTCCTCCTAGTAGGAGTAGGACTCCTACTAGGAGGGGGAAGGAAGTGGGGAGGGAGAAGGAAAGGGGGGCGCCGCCCCCCCCCCTCTCCTAGTCCAATTCGGACCAGGGGGGAGGAGGCGCGCGGCCCACCCTGGCTGCCCCTCTCTCTCTCTCTCCACTAAGGCCCATATGGCCCATTACTTCTCCCGGTAGGGTTTCGGTAACCCTCCGGCTCTCCGGTTTTCTCCGAAATCACCCGGAACACTTCCGGTGTCCAAATATAGCCGTCTAATATATCAATCTTTATGTCTCGACCATTTCGAGATTCCTCGTTATGTCCGTGATCACATCCGGGACTCCGAACTAACTTCGGTACATCAAAACTCATAAATTCATAATATAACTGTCATCGAAACCTTAAGCGTGCGGACCCTAAGGGTTCGAGAACAATGTAGACATGACCGAGACACGTCTCCGGTCAATAACCAATAGTGGAACCTGGATGCTCATATTGGCTCCTACATATTCTACGAAGATCTTTATCGGTCAGACCGCATAACAACATACGTTGTTCCCTTTGTCATCGGTATTTTACTTGCCCGAGATTCGATCGTCGGTATCTCAATACCTAGTTCAATCTCGTTACCGGCAAGTCTCTTTAATCGTTTCGTAATACATCATCTCGCAATTAACTCATTAGTTGAAATGCTTGCAAGGCTTATGTGATGTGCATTACCGAGAGGGCCCAGAGATACCTCTCCGACAATCGGAGTGACAAATCCTAATCTCGAAATACGCCAACCCAATATGTACCTTTGGAGACACCTGTAGAGCTCCTTTATAATCACCTAGTTACGTTGTGACGTTTGGTAGAACACAAAGTGTTCCTCCAGCAAACGGGAGTTGCATAATCTCATAGTCATAGGAACATGTATAAGTCATGAAGAAAGCAATAGCAACATAGTAAACGATCGGGTGCTAAGCTAATGGAATGAGTCATGTCAATCACATCATTCTCCTAATGATGTGATCCTGTTAATCAAATGACAACATATGTCTATGGTTAGGAAACGTAACCATCTTCGATCAACGAGCTAGTCAAGTAGAGGCATACTAGTGACGTTTAGTTTGTCTATGTATTCACACAAGTATTATGTTTCCGGTTAATACAATTCTAGCATGAATAATAAACATTTATCATGAAATAAGGAAATAAATAATAACTTTATTATTGCCTCTAGGGCATATTTCCTTCACACATGACATTCCACGGTATCTTATCATAGGCCTTCTCCAAGTCAATGAACACCATATGCAACTCCTTATTTTGCTCCCTATATCTCTTCATAAGTTGTCGTATCAAGAAAATGGCTTCCATGGTCGACCTCCCAGGCATGAAACCAAACTGATTTTTGGTCACGCTTGTCATTCTTCTTAAGCGGTGCTCAATGACTCTCTCCCATAGCTTCATTGTATGGCTCATCAGCTTAATTCCACGATAATTAGTACAACTCTGAACATCCCCCTTGTTCTTGAAGATTGGTACTAATATACTCCGTCTCCATTCTTCTGGCATCTCGTTTGCCCGAAAAATGAGGTTGAAAAGCTTGGTTAGCCATACTATCGCTATGTCCCGAGACCTTTCCACACCTTAGTGGGGATACAATCAGGGTGCATCGCCTTGCCTCTTTTCATCCTTTTTAAAGCCTCCTTGACCTCAGATTCCTGGTTTCGCCGCATTGAACTTATGCTGGTCTCATCAAAGGAGTCGTCCAGTTCAATGGTAGAACTCTCATTCTCCCCATTGAATAGCTTGTCAAAGTACTCCCGCCATCTATGCTTAATCTCCTCACCCTTCACCAAGAGTTGGCCTGCTCCATCCTTTATGCATTTGACTTGGCCAATATCCCTCGTCTTCCTCTCTCAGATCTTGGCCATCTTATAGATGTCCCTTTTCGCCTTTCTTCATGCCTAACCATTGGTAGAGGTCCTCATATGCCCGACCCCTTGCTTCACCAATAGCTTGCTTTACAGCCTTCTTCGCCATCTTGTACTTCTCTAGCAATCTTTCTTCTCTTTAATCGCCTTCTGGACATCATCATTCCACCACCATGTATCTTTATCTTCGCTTCTCCTTCCCCTGGACACTCCAAACTCCTCTGAGGCCACCTTACGAATGCAAGTCGTCATCTTCATCCACACATTGTCCGCATCCCCTCCTTCCTCCCAAGGGCCCTCCTTAATGACCCTCTCCTTGAACGCCTGAGCTACCTCCCCCTTGAGTTTCTATCACTTCATTCTAGCGACTTTGGCACGCTTATCCCGCTGGACATGAATCCAAAAACGGAAGTCAGCAACCACCAGCTTATGCTAGGGTACAACACTCTCTCCAGGTATCACCTTACAGTCTAGGCACGCACGCCTATCTTCTCTTCTTGAGAGGATGAAATCAATCTGGCTAGAGTGTTGGCCACTACTAAAAGTCACCAGATGTGATTCTCTCTTTCTAAAGAGGGTGTTAGCTACAATCATGTTGTAGGCTAGAGCAAAGCTTAAGACATTCATCTCCTTCTTGATTCCTGATGCCATGGCCAAAGCCCTCATGCGCCCCTTCAAAACCTGTGTTAGATGTACCCACGTGGCCATTGAGGTCTCCTCCTATGAAGAGCTTCTCACCAATCGGTACACTCCTAACCATGTCTTCCAGGCCTTTCCAGAACTCCCTCTTGGTGTTCTCATTATGGTCTACTTGCGGGGCATACGCGCTGATAACATTGAGAATCAAGTCCTCAACTACCAGCTTGACCAGGATAATCCGGTTCCCACGTCTCTTGACATCTACCACTCCATACTTGGGGCTCTTGTTGATCAAGATGCCTACGCCATTTTTGTTTGCAGCCGTCCCCGTGTACCACAGCTTGAAGCCGGTATCCTCCACCTCCTTCGCCTTTTGCCCTCTCCATTTGGTTTCTTGGACGCAAAGGATATCAACATCTCTCCTCACCGTTGCATCAACTAGCTCCCGAAGCTTCCCTGTCAGAGACCCTACGTTCCAACTATCTAAGCGAATCCTCATAGGCTCGGCTAGCTTCCTTATCCTTCGCACTCGTCAAGTCAAATGCGAAGACCCTTTCTCATTTTCCACTACATCCAGGCGCCGATGTAGCGTGCCACTAAGGATGCGACGACCCGCTCCTCGCTTACTTGCCACCGTATCCAGATCAAGATACGGCGCGCCACCTGGGGGGTGACGGCCCGGCCCTTGCCCATTTTCCACCACATCCGGGTTCTGATGTGGCGCATCGCTGAGAGGGTTACGCCCCAACGAAAATCTTTTGGGTTTCATCTCCATAAAAGTGGTTGAGTTTTTACGTTGGCTCGCCAAGCCTATCACAATCCTCCTCCTTTACCTGGGCTTGGGACCGGCTACGTTGAGACAGCATAGGCGGAGTTAAAGTAAAGTCTTTATATATATAAATTAATGCTCTCTCCGTTTCTAAATATAAATATAAGTTCTTTAGATATTTCAATACAAACCACATACAAATGTACATAGACATATTTTAAAGTGTAGATTTACTTAGTGTGCTTCGTATGCAGTTCATATTAAAATCTCTTATATTAAGAAACGGAGGGAGTAAAAAGTAAAGAGTAGAGATCAACAGTGGTTATTTTAGGCAGGATTAAAAGCATCTCCAACAGGCGTCCAAAAAGAACTCCGCGCACTAAAATTTTGTTTTTTTGGGCGCCGCACAGCTCCAGCAGATGCTGTAGCGCTAAAATTTTTTAGGCGCGCGCTGAAAAACGCTATCGCGCGCAGCATATTTTGGGTTTCGGATTGCGCACGCTTCACAATTTGCACCATGTGCTTTTTGTGCGCGCGTTTTTGGGCGTCTGCAAAAGCAATGTTGGTCTCGACGCATTAAAAATGCTAAAGTGGCGCGCTATAATTTTTATTGGGCCCTAAATTATTGTGCGGCCGTTGGAGATGCTCTAAACACTGGATAAACATCCTAAGTTCGCGTCAAGAAAAAGAAAACAAATACAGGGGTCGCCGGTGGGTCGCCGGGACGATTCTCTCTCCAAACCGAAAACAAGCGAGCGAGATTCCAGGCCCACGTATCCAGGGACTGACCCAAGACACGAAGCAAAACAAACAAACTCTACCCTTTACTCCCCTTCACCTCTCTTTCTCTCTCTCCTCCACCCCGACCTTCTCGACCCTTCCATCCCCTCTCCCACCCCACCAATCTACCGTCGCCGGACCGGGCAGCGGGCCGGGCCGCGCGATGCTGCCGCAGCAGAGCCAGGCCGCGGCGATGATGCAGCAGGCGGCCGCGATGCAGTCCATGTACGCGATGCCGCCGCCGCCGCATCACCACCACCTCCTCGGCGCCGCGCCGCCGCAGCAGGTCCGTACGTTACCACTCACCTACTCACTCCCCCATCGCGCCCGCCCGCACGGCAGCGCCCCGCGAAAGTTTGGTCCGCCAGAAGGCTGATTGTGGATGAGCTTAGTGTGCGCACATCGGGGAGGGCTGTAGGCGTTTCCGGCTTGTCCCCTGTTTCCCGCTTTGTTTTAGTGGATTCGGAGGCGCTTCTGGTCTGCGGTGGTGTATGGTAAATGGAGCGGTTGTTTAGCGAGCCCGAGGATTCGTGGAATTCTGCTGTTCTGTGTGTCTCCGAAGTCCGGGTGGACTGGATTCTTGCGCCGAAGTAGAAACTGAGGACAGCAGTATTTCTGACTGACTGTGAACGATCAAGTTCATTCTGTTTCGTTTCGGGTAAAAGGAGCAGAGTGAGTGATCTTAAGGCGCTTAGTGTTCAAATCCGTGGCGATTTTAGATTTTGATGTTCAGTTAAGTGAGGGAACAGTCTCCAGGTCATATGGGCGTTTTTATATGTTATATGTTGTAGTGAACGATTAGCGAGTAATTGGTAAGTGTCAGGTGCTACAATTTCTCATTTGTTTCACTTTGTAAAACTAATAGGATGATTTCAGCTTGTTTGGTTAACTTTCTCAACGGGATTGAGGGCTTATTGCTCTAGAGTGCTAGTATTCAAACTTTGATGTTTAGTTAGTGGTTTGCTTGTGATGCTTATTTGGTGGAAGACTGCTAATGCTTCAAATTACAGTGTTCTGGACATTTTGGTTGATTGATTAAATTTTATTCAGCCAAATCTAGCTGGGAATCGCGTTTACCTTGCCGCTCTGTTGTATAATTTTTTACCCAAATGATTTGACATCGTGGGTTAGTTTTTAAGTCTCTTTCACTCAAATCATGAGTTTTTGCACTTGCCTTGTCATGCACCTGATGTAAAATGCTTACATTGTTATTACACATGACGATTTCCAATACTTTGCATTTACACATACATTTTTTCCTGACCGATTAGGTTTTCATCGCAAAGTATGTAGAGTCTTTTATTCTTGATGTTGCACTTAACATATTGGAACTTCCTGGTGATATCTTATAGGGTGTGCTGTGCTCTATAGCTTGCACACATTTGACTTCTTCTCCTTACATTCTTCTTATCAATAGATTTTTCTTTTCTTTCTTTCAATATTTTTACATTTTTATTTTTGCAGATAGAGCCAATTCTTACTGGAAATCTGCCACCTGGTTTTGATACAAGTACATGCCGCAGTGTGTGAGTCCCATTAGTGTTTTTTTCTTTATTTTTTTTGTTTGCATGCTTTGAATTGCATATCACATTTTGAACTTTTACTTCCTTTTGCTTGCACACCTGTAGATTTAATACTCCCTCCGATCAAAAATAAGTGTCACCGTTTTGAACTAATGTTGAACTAACCTTAGTTCAAAACTGCGACACTTATTTTGGATTGGAGGGAGTGCCTAGTTTCACTTTGATGCTCTTGCATGGATATCGTCTATTTTTGTCTGGCAAATACTTAACTACAAGCAATTTTTACGCTGTTTTTTGATTTGCCAAGTTTCTATAAACTTTAGATATGTCGGCAATATTCATGTTCAAGTGACCGAGGCACTTCTCCGGGAGGTTTTCCAGAGTGCTGGTTCAGTTGACGGATGCAAGCTTATAAGAAAAGAGAAGGTAGTTTTCTTTTTCTGTTTTCCTTTTTTTGGGTGCAGATATGTTTGCTTTTAGAAGGTGAATACAAATAAATGATTCAAGTTTAGAGGATGGCAAAATTGACCTTTTGACTATATCTTTTCTGCAGTCCTCATATGGTTTTGTTGACTACTACGAACGCGGATCAGCTGCCCTAGCAATTTTTACACTTAACGGGAAGCAAATGTAAGAAAAAAGAATAGCTAGGAGCAGCTACTAGTTCTATTCTTCTGAAACTTAGTTTTGTCACTTGTTTCCAATACTATATCTTACTGAAGAACATTATTGCAGTTTTGGGCAGCCTATCAGAGTTAATTGGGCATATGCTAGTGGTCAGAGGGAGGATACAACAGGTTAGTACTTCTGTTTCTTGTGAATCACTATTCTAGCATCTTGTGCGGTAGCTTTTGACCAGTTATGTTAATCGTTATTCATTTTACAGACCATTTCCATATTTTTGTTGGTGATCTTAGCCCCGAGGTCACGGATTCTGCATTATTTGCATTCTTCTCAGCATATTCTCCCAACTGCTCGTAAGCATTTCATGATTCCTTATATTCGTTACTTTCTTTTGCTATTGGGCTTAGTTAGAGAATTTGTGCCTTTCCTGAACTATAATCTTGTAATGGTGCTGTTATACCTAATATTTGTCGATTGACAGTGGTGCTTGTGTTGCCTAGTGTTGAATCATTTTAAAATGGTGTGATTTGTGTTATCTAGTGATGCTCGAGTAATGTGGGACCAAAAGACGGGAAGATCAAGAGGTTATGGCTTTGTTTCCTTCAGGAATCAACAGGTGTGCTGATTCTCAGTCCCAACCATCTGAATCTGTGCTTTGTCCGTTCCAGGTTTTTGCTGAAATTGATTTATTTGGTCTGCAGGATGCACAGAGTGCCATAAATGACTTAAATGGTATGCCCTCAAAACTTTTCTTGTTCAGACCTGTTTTGTGTGCAGTGAGGATTTTGATTTGTTTTGCCTATAGGCCTATGCATTTGATATTTTCCACGATTGAAACAGTTATGTAAATGACATTGCGAGTGCCAGCTTCTTAGTTTTAAAGTACCGGTGATGACAAAATTACAAAAATTAACCTTTCTAGGTCAATGGCTTGGGAATCGGCAGATTCGTTGCAACTGGGCAACAAAAGGTGCCAACAGTGGCGAGGACCAGCTAACATCAGATTCGAAAAGTATAGCTGATGTAAATAACAATTTTACAGGTATAATTCTATAGATCTGTTGTATTTTGTACTATTTAGATTATTAATTTGCTAAGATGTTGGTTTCAAAAGATGGGTTAGGTAGAACATTAGTTCTTCGTTATGTGCTATTATCATTGTCAAATAATCTTTTAGTTAACAATACTTTTCATAAAGGTTTTATTGGTTCATGTTGATACTGTAGTTTGATTAGTAAAGCATACCCACTTAAAGCTGCATTTCTCTAAATTTAGCAGTAATTAGCTGGTTTGACCAGAATATGGGTATGTGATTCTAGGCTGTTTGATTGTATTTATTTGGTTATGTGATATCTGTTTTTGTTGCAATGCTTTATGTTTACATGATGTTCTTGGGCTTTGACTGCTAGGAACTTAAGTATTGCAGTTCTTCATATGTCATCAACGTGTTTACATTATTATCCTTATCCTGAGATTTGTGGTGTCTACTATTTGTCTTGTCCAGAAAATGCAAAGCAGAAGTCAAATGAAGATGCTCCTGAAAATAATCCACTGTACAGAACTGTTTATGTTGGGAACCTTGCTCACGAGGTAATTCTCTTCAAGCATGCTTCTATGGATGCTTCTCTTATGCTTTGTCATTCACTTGCATGGCTCATATAGACTATAAACTCTGCTGTTACACGAATCACTTTGCATGTGGTATAATGAATTTATTTCAAAATGTCTGATGAATTATCACATCTGTCCCAATTGCTGCCTTAATGATTTCGTGATGTTCTTAATACCAGGTTACTCAAGACGTGCTTCATCGTTTCTTCCATGCACTTGGTGCTGGAGCCATCGAGGAGGTCCGTGTCCAGCATGGCAAAGGCTTTGGTTTTGTCAAGTACAGCAACCATGCTGAAACTGCCCTTGCAATTCAGACGGGTAATGGTCGTATTTTGGGTGGTAAACCAGTCAAGGTTAGCAGCTCCTTTCCTGCTTAACGATTTTGCCGATGTTCATCTTGACCGCCCTTTCTTCGCTAGTATTTTCTGACTGATGTCCTGATTGGAGATGCACGTCTGTCTTTTCTCTTGTTCTGCAGTGTTCCTGGGGCAACAAGCCTACACCCCCTGGTACCACCTCTGCACCTCTGCCCCCTCCTGCTGCTCCTAGCCACCCCGCTGCCACCGATCTTGTAGCGTATCAACGTGCTATTGCGATGAGCAAGATGGCTTCGACCCAGGCATTGATGCAGGCTCAGCATCTCAGGCAAGCAGCCATGGGGATGGGTGTAGGTGCGAGTCAGGCGATGTACGATGGTACTTGCCAGAACGTCGGTACCTCACAGCAGCAGCAACAGCAGCAGCAGCTCATGTATTATTAATTCCAGCCTTGGAGGGAGCTCACCTTTGTAATTTAACCCGGATTTTATGTTTTCTTTTCTATCTTCGTCGTGTCTATATGCAGTGTGACACTATATGTTGGTGTTGCCGTCTGGCTGTGTTGGTAGTGCACCGAATCTGTGTCTGTAGTGATGCCAGTTGACCGGTTAATATCGAATTTTATGTTATTTTCTCGTGTATATATATAGGCCACCCTCCTGTTTATTGATAATGTGATCGATGAGGCTAATTCAAGGAGTTTATCTCTATGATGAGGCAGCACTGCAGCATCGATCACATGCTGAAAGAAAAATCATTAGGTAAGATGACATGACTCATTTGAGAAGCTAGAAGGGAAGGAAAATGTCGGGTGGTAGGTGTGACATATGCCAATGGGTGGCTTATCATTGTGGGAGCCAGTAAGACGTCGCCGGTGCCTGGAAGCGGGATGAGGCGAAGACATGTACGCCGGCGAATTTTACCCAGCTTCAGGGCTCTCCATGGAGATAACACCCCTACTGCTGCTCTGCGGGGTCTTCGCATGATCACTAGATGAATGAGTGGCTACAAGATGCTCCTTGAGCTGTTTGGCGAGAAGAAGAAGAAGGGCACGGCTAGCTCTCCTCTCCTCTATATGCGGTGTCTAAAACTAGCTCAGATCCACCCTTTGCATGGGTGCCCCAGGGGGTTTATATAGGCCCACCCCCCGGGATACAATGGTAATCCGGCTGGGCGTGGGCCCTAGCCGTCTGTGTCTACGCTCGCCGACTTCTGCGCCGGCTGCTGGGGCCTGCCGGCTGATGGGTCCCGCCGGCTGCCGGCTCCTTGGTCGACAGGCAGGCCCCACTGTCAAGGGCCTTGTCGGTGGCTGGTTACTGTTGGCTCAAACCTGGTGACGAGGGCTTCGCCGAGGTAAGCGTGGCTATAGTGCTGCCGCCCGGTGGGCGATCGCTGTAGCCTCACCTCGTCTTGTCTTCTTAATGGGGTGTCTCCTTCGAGGGAGGAAGCAAGCTGGCTGTGGGGAGCTGGCCCTGTCTTGGGCCGACTGGGGGAGGCCTGGCCGCCTTCGGGTGTCTCTCTGCCTGAAGGGGCCCACCGCCCGTGGGCCGCGCTGACAGCCCGTCGTGGGTGGCATCAGGGTCAACATAGCAACAGTGCCGCGCCGGACGGGTCAGACTTCGAGGGTACGATCTTGATCGCTTTGTGGGAGTCGGCTTCTCGCGGCCGGCTTCTTGGAGCCGGCCATCCCGCGGCTTTCTTCATGAGGGCTAAAGCCGGGCCGCCTTCCGATAGTCGGCCTGGGAGACAGCTGGCAAGGGGAAGGCGGCCCCACGTCTTGGATTTTTGAGGGCCGGATCGGCTCGTTATTTTTTCAGAAGGGCCAGGGGGAGCCGGCTAGGCTACCCGTGGTCGTTTACTCCGACAGTAGTCCCCGAAGCTGATCGAGTTTCAAGGCTGACAAAGGGACGAGAAGCTTGGTCAGCTTCCTATCCTGAGGAGCCGGCTTTGCTTATGCGCGCCGTCTTGGGAAAGCTCCGTATCTTGTAGACGGGAACGTGGGTCGGCCTGCGAGCTGACCGCATGCCACCCCGCGGGCCACGTGGCAAGGAAAGCCTGCCAACGCACGCGCGCGATGGGACGCCACCGCAGGCCCGGGCCCGCCACTTCTAGGCCTCGGCCCAAGCGCGGATCTTCTGCGGCCCACAACGGACCGCTCGCCTTCCCGCGGCGGTTTCATTTCGTCATCAGGGCGCAATAATCGCGGGACGTGGGGGAGTGGGCGCAGTTGATCCCATGTTCCTCCACACCACGCCTCCTCGGCTCCGTCGCGTGGGTCTATAAGTAGGGGAAGGAGAGGGAGCGGCAGAGGCTCGCACTCCCTCCCTCGCTCCACCTTTTCTCACCTTCCTTCTCCTTCCTTCCGCCGCCGCAGCGACCCATTGCCGCGTCGCTCCGCCGTCGGACCTCTCGGTTCCTTCGGTCCCGCCGTAGCGGGGTCGTGCGCGTCTCCGCTGTTGCATCGCCTTGTTCCTCGCCGCATCGCTCCCATGGTGTTGTCGAGCTCGTGGGACGGCTCCAACGTCCACGAGGACCACATTGAGTTCCTCCGCCGGACGCGGCGTCTGCCGGGCGAGAACTACGTGCGGGTTCGTCCTGCGCCGGCGAGGGATATTTCGCCGGTACCGGAGGAGGGCGAGCGGGTAATCTTCCGCTCGCACTGCCTGCGCGGCTTCGGCCTCTCGGCGAGCGGATTCCTTCGCGCTTTTCTTAAGTTTTACCACCTCCAGCCGCATCACCTCACACCCGACGCGGTGATGCTGCTGTCGGCTTTTGTCACCCTGTGCGAGGGCTTTCTTGGGGTTCTCCCCACTCTCGAGCTCTGGGGAGAATTCTTCCAGTGCAAGCTCGGCACCGTTGTCGCGGGCGTGCCCGCCCCCTGCGGAGCCTTCATCGCCATGAGGCGGACGGGCGAGAACAATCCGTTCCCGCCCATCCCGCTGATCCAATCGATGAAGCTCTGGCAGAAGTCCTATTTTTACGTAAAGAATGTCGCCCAGCAAGGCGACTTCGTCAACCTGCCGGCTTACGTAGCTGGACCGCCGGCTGGAAGGCAACCCTCGTGGAGCTACCGGGCCAGGTCGTTGTCTCAGGCCGGGAACGCAGCAGTCGCCCGGCTCCGGGTGATGATCCAGTCGGAGGGCCTGACCGGAGCCGACCTGGTGGCCGCCTTCGTGGAGCACCGAGTACTTCCACTCCAAGGCCGGCCTCACATGATTTGTCAGATGAGCGGCCGCTTCGACCCGTGCCGGGTGAGCACCAGGGAGATGCGTCATGTCGAGGTGTCTTACATGGTGAACTACATCTCCAACTGCAAGCTCGCCGAGGATCGATGATACGGCAAGGGGCCGTATTCTCGCGCCAACCCTTCGCCTACTGTAAGTTTTTCTTCTTTTCTTCCTTTTTGTAGCCGGCCTCATGATGGCCGACTTCTGATCAATTGGTTTGTCCTCAGCAGAACCCTCTTCTTCTGCCAACGGCCGGGGCCGCAGGGGTAGAGCGCCAGCTCCTCCCTGACCGCACGGTGGACGACGTCGATGATCCGGACCTGGGAGCGACCGCCATGGAAGATGCCGTCGTGGGGGAAGGCGACGAGGCAGGCGGCACAGGGCTCGGGGACGACCTCGAGGACTGGGCGGACAATGACGAGGTCGAAGTTGTTCCGCACCGCCAGCCGGCGCTTGATCATCAAGGCGCGGGCCCGTCTGCCACGCCGGCTGCCCGTGGCGGTGCACAAAAACGCCAGGCCGCGTCGACCTACTTCGGCAGTCGGCCGAAGAAATCCAAGGGTTCCACGGCGGCGACCAAGCGGGATGAGGCGGCCGTAAAGGCGGCCCGCTTCCGCAAGGCGGTGAAACAGCCGCAGGCGATCTCGGCGTAAGCGTCAAACGTCTTGTATTTTTTGTTGTCCTCTTCGATTGAGGCTCTTCTAAACTTTTCTTTGCTCGCCGGGCAGGGCACCGCTTTCCCTCGAGCGAGGTCCTGGCGGCTCCGTAGTTGGGCCGACTGGAGGGTCCTCAGGCTCCCGTCACGTGGATCCCCGCGCCGACCTCATGGAGGCCACGGAGCGGAACGCACGGGAGGCGCGGGAGGAGCGGGAGGCGGCGGAGCGAAGGACCGCCCAGGCGGCGAAGGAGCAGGCCGACGCGGCGGCCAAGGCCCGGGCGGAGGCGGTGGCCGTGGAGAAGGAGGCGGAGGCCTCGCGCAACCAGCCTCCGCAGCTCATCGTTCCCCTCCGCGCCGTGGCCCCCGACATCCCCGTGCCCCCGTCAGAGGAGGTCGACCGAGACCCACCGGTGATGGAGAGGAGGGAGGACCACGTGGTCTTCGTGGAGGAGGCGCCGCAGACGGCGCCGACTGGAGCGGGCCAAAGCGGCCAACCAGCCGTGACGCCAGAGCAGCCGGCCGGGGGCGAGCCGGAGGCAGGGGCCGGCCTCGAGGTGCAGCCGGCATTTCGCCGGTGCGCAGGGGGAGCTACCTCCGCGCCGGAGCCGCACAGAGCTGCGGGCGCCAGCCGGACGGCGGAGGCCCTGGAGGCGGCCAACGCCAGCACGTCCGAGTGGACGCCCAACGGGGGGACGGCCGAGCTGAACACGGCGGCCCAGGAGGTCCGGAACCGGCTTCAAGCCCAGGTCGCTTCGCTGCGGCGATATACCCAAGAGTTCCTCACGACGCGGGCCGTCATCCGGGTGAGCCTTCTGGCCTTGGTTGTTTTGCTTTTTTGATTTCTTCCGTGGGGGCGCGTCAGTGCACCCACTGGGTGTAGTCACCGAGTTCTGAGTCGGCTGCTGAGCAGGCGGCTTGGAACTTACTAGGCCCTGACAGCTATCTTATTCTTGCATCCTGTCTGATCTTCCAGGAATACCATAACCTCCGCGCTGCTGCCTTCAACTCCCAGGCTCGGGAGCTGGGCCAGAAAACCAAGGACCTGACCAACAGCCGGAGTGCGTGCTTTGTCTCGTTTATCTCCTGTGGGGGCGCGTTAGTGCACCCACTGGGTGTAGTTCCCGAGATTCGGGCCAACTGCTGAGTAGTCGGGTCGGATCTTCCCTGACGACTTCTTCCTTATTGATTTTTCCTTTGTCTTCATGCTCGCAGGAGCCAATGCCGACTTGAGGGAGCAGCTCAGCGGGGCCCAGACCGCCATTCACGCCAAGGAAGCCGAGTGCAACGCCTTAGTTCTAGAGCGTGACCGCCTGGCCAAGAAGTTGGCCGACCAGGAGGAGAGCCACAAGGCGGCCCTGAAGAAGGCGCAGGACAGTGAGGACGCCCTCAAAGCTGAGTTCGAGACCGAAGCGGCGAGCTGGGCTGAGGCAAAACAAGCGCTGAGCGAGGGCTACGGCCGGGTTGAGGATCTGATCGATGGTAAGCCGCCTTCCTCACTCCTTGCTTGCCCCTTGCCCTCTGATTTGTGTTCTGACTTGTGCTGCTTTTTGTTCTTTGTGCAGACTACTTCCACGGCTACTCCGTCATTGCCACCCAGACCATCGAGGCCCACCGCGAGGCGCGTCGATTGGCGGGGGCTGAAATCGCGCCGGACGCGAGCCGGACGCTTGAGGAGCAACTCTTGGCGGTCCAAGCCCGGCTGCAGCCGGCTCACCGCATGCTCCGCCGCCTCCAGCGCGCCGGGGCGCAGATGTTGGCCGCCTTCTGGCCAGGCGAAGCGATTCCCCGCACCCCGAGTCGGACTGCCGACTGGCTGGAGGTTGCGGTTGGCCGCTTCGAGGCCTGGAAGGCATCGGCAGCCCAGCTTGGAGCTGGGCGGGCGCTGGAGTTCGTCCGAGCCTGGTATCCCGGGCTGAACCTGGACCAGCTGCGCACCTGGCGGCTGGAAGCCGACGAGGAGATGGAGGAGGTGCGGCCGGCTATCGCTTAGCGTGCCTCGACGATCGCCGAGTGCACTGACATCAGCGCCTTTGCTCTTGAGATAAATGACGACGGCGTTGCCCAGCCGGAGGAATGGTTCGGGCTGGACTCGGCAGAGGGTGAGGACTCGGCGGAGGAGATCGCTTCCAGCGATGAAGGTGAAGACGACGAAGGAGAGGAAGGCGAAGACGTCGAGCCGGCCGGTGAAGCGGCCAGCCAGCCTTAGCTTGACCGTGCCTCCAGCAACGAGGCGCGTGCTAGCGCGCCCTCTGCGGGAGGTGGTGATCATGCCGAGGCTCGCCAGCCGGCCACTCCTCCAGCCAGCACTGCCGTCTCTACCGACCTGCCCGACTCGCCAGTCGTTCCCTTGGTTTAATCTGCCGTCCTTGCTTTTCTTGCTTGTTACTCTTTGAACAATTTTTATTAAACTTGCGCAGTTCCACCCACTGGGGGTGTACTCAAACTATGTTGAATGCTGGCCTTTCGAAGGTCTTTTGTGTAAATATGATCGTGTGTGTGTTTGGCTTCCATTCGCGTATGCTTTTTATCCTTAGGATGTTTCCTTTGCCGCCTTACCCTGGCTGCTGCCTTCCCAACCGGCAGCTGCTCTGCAGCCTGTGGCTAGGGAAGAACTTGGCTATATTTATTATTATTTTTTTGGGGGGGAAGGCAAGTACTCGAGCTTTCTTAGATTGAAGCGAGGTGAATGGAAGCCAGCCGGTCGGCTACTCTGCTAGTCGGTCGGTGGTGTGAGAAAAACCGGCTTTTGTTATATTAGTCCGTTAGTCCCTAGCCGTTTTTCGTGTGGGCGTCCTTTCCTGCCTTTAACTCTTGCCAGCCGGACAACCGGTTATTCGAACTGCGACTTTTGGCAAGAGAAGGCTTGGGTGCCGGCACACTACTTGTCTGACTGCGGGTAGGACTTCTAATATAACTCAAGGCGGCCAGTCCCCGGGCCGACTAGTCGAACCCGGTGCCGGACGAAAAAAGTGAATGTAATGACATGATCATAAGCATGATACTCTTCATTCATAGATAAAAGATGGCAGTCCCCGAGCTCTCCTCGGGGGGCCTATTGTCTCGTACTTAGTACAAAAGTTAGTGTGATACATACTGCAGTTCAACTGTAAAATCTTCGGAGGAGGTTGGCGTTCCATGGTCGTTCCGACTCCTTGCTGGAGTCGTCTCTCTTTCGTACCTTCGGCTTCTGTGCGTCGATCAGGTAGTAGAAGTCATTTCCCAGCGCTCTGCTGATGACAAAGGGGCCTTCCCAAGGGGCCGAGAGCTTGTGCTGGCCAGCTGTTCGCTGGATCAGCCGGAGCACGAGGTCGCCCTCTTGGAAAGATCTTGGTCTGACCTTCCGGCTGTGGTAGCGGCGCAAGCCCTGCTGGTAGATGGCGGACCGGTTGAGGGCTAACAGCCGGCCTTCTTCCAGCAGGTCGACACCGTCTTCTCGTGCTTCCTTGGCCTCCGCCTCCGTGTACATGGTTACCCGAGGCGAGTCGAACTCGATGTCAGTTGGGATGACCGCCTCGGCACCATACACGAGGAAGAAAAGAGTGAAGCCGGTTGACTTGTTTGGGATAGTGCGCAGACTCCAGAGGACGGCCGGCAGCTCATCGAGCCAACAGCCGGCCGAACGTTCCAGTGGTACGACCAGTCGGGGCTTGATGCCGGAAAGGATGAGGCCGTTGGCTCGCTCGACTTGGCCATTTGACTGCGGGTGGGCAACGGACGCTAAGTCCAATCGGATGCCCTGCGTCGCGCAGAAACGTGCCAATGCTCCCTTGGCGAAATTCGTGTCGTTGTCGGTGATGATGCTGTGTGGCACGCCATACCGAGTTGTTATATCTGCGATGAATGTCACGGCAGTCGGCCCATTCAGCTTCTTGATCAGCTTTGCCTCAATCCATTTGGTGAATTTGTCCACGGCGACAAGCAGATGTGTCATGCCGCCGCGCGCCGTCTTGAATGGGCCCACCATGTCCAGTCCCCAAACGGCGAAGGGCCAAGTGAGCGGAATGGTCTTGAGTGCCGAAGCCGGCGTGTGTTGCTTGGAGCTGAAGACTTGGCACCCTTTGCAATGTTTAACTAACTCCTTGGCGTCATCCAAAGCAGTCGGACAAAAGAACTCATGGCGGAAAGCTTTGGCGACGAGTGATCTTGAGGCCGCATGGTGGCCGCATTCTCCTTGGTGGATGTCTCTGAGGATTGCAATGCCCTTCTCTTGCTCGACGCATCGCTGGAAGACTCCAGTGACACTGCGCCTGACGAGCTCTCTGTTGACGATTGTGTATGCTCCGGCTCGGCGTTGGACTTGTCTTGCCTCTGTTTCGTCAGCCGGCAGATCTTGGTTTATTAGGAAGTTGAGGATGGACTGGGCCCATGATGGAGCTGCGACTTCTTCTATTGCCAACACGGCTACTGCGACCAGGGCGGGCGGGCTGGGTGGTGAAATGCTGGATTCGGCCGCCGCCTGTTGTGTTGGTGCAGTCCCCGGGCCGACTACCGCAGTCCCCGGGTCGGGCATAACTACGGAAGTCCCCGAGCCGCCTACTGACGTCCCCGGGCCGACTATCGAAGTCCCCAGGTCACCTGCTTGGTTCTTCGAGCCGGACTCGGCTGCGTCGGGGTCAGGCGGCACGAAGATGGAATCGGACTCTGGAGACGGCTTGATAGACGGCTTGAGGAGGCGTTGTAGAGAGACACCGGTTGGTATTGCCTGCCGAGTGGAGCCTATTCAAGCCAGGGTATCAGCTGGCTCGTTGTCGGCTCGCGGTACGTGGAGGAACTCGCATCCTTCAAAGTACCCGCTGATCTGCTGAACAAGGAAGCAGTGGCTTGCCATATTTGCGTCCTTGGTGTCCCAGTCGCCGGATGATTGCTGGACTACCAAGTCCGAGTCGCCGTAACATAGGATCCGGCGTATGCCGAGCTCTTTGGCAAGCCGGAGCCCGTGTATGAGTGCCTTGTACTCGGCCACGTTGTTGGAGGCGGCAAAGTGAATTTGCAGCGTGTATCTGAACTTGTCGCCTTTGGGAGAGGTGAGGATGACGCCGGCTCCCAAGCCGGTGCGCATCTTGGACCCGTCGAAGTGCATGCGCCAATGAGTGGAGTCGGGAGCTGGCGGCAGGTACTGGGTCTCGGCCCAGTCGACGAGGAAGTCAGCCAATGCTTGGGACTTGATGGCGGTGCGAGGCTGGTAGAAGATCGTGTAGGGGGCCAGCTCGATGGCCCATTTCGCCACCCGGCCGGATGCATCCCGGCTGCCTATGATCTCGGCAAGCGGGGTGGTGCATACGATCGTGATGAGGTGCTCTTGGAAGTAGGGCTTCAGCTTCTTGGCGGCGAAGTACACGCCATAGCACATCTTCTGGTAGTGCGGGTAGTTCTGCTTCGAGGTAGACAACACCTCACTCAAATAGTACACCGGCCTCTGGACTGGCTGGGCTCGGCCCTCTTCTGGGCGCTGGACTACGATGATGGTGCTGACCACCCGGCTAGTTGCAGCAATGTAGAGGAGCATGGGCTCTTTCTCAGTCGGCGCCGCCAGGACAGGCGGCGTGGCCACTCTTCAGCTCGTGAAAAGCTTGGTCGGCTTGGTCATTCCACTCGAAGTGAGTGGTCTTCTTCATGAGGCGGTAGAGGAGGAGAGCTTTCTCTCCGAGCCGGCTGATGAAGCGGTTCAGGGAGGCCAAGCACCCAGTGAACTTCTGGATGTCTCGAAGTTTGGTGGGAATCACCATTCTCTCAATGGCCTTGATCTTTACTGGGTTGCATTTGATGCCGCGTTCGGAGACCAGGAAGCCTAGGAGCTGGCCGGCTGGCACTTCGAACACGCATTTCTCGGGGTTGAGCTTGATCTGGAACCGACGCAGGTTCTCAAATGTTTCCTTGAGGTCTTCTAGCAAGGTGTCGCGCTTCTCTATCTTCACCACAATGTCGTCTACGTAGACATGGGCATTTCTGCCGAGCTTCTTGAGGAGACACTTCTGCATGCAACGCTGAAAAGTGGCACTGGCATTTCTTAAGCCGAATGTCATAGTCAGGTAGCAGAAAGCTCCGAATGGCGTGACGAAGGCGGTCTTCAGGCGGTCAGCCGGATCTAGCTTTATCTGGTGGTATCCTGAGTAAGCATCCAAGAAACTCAACAGCTCGCATCCGGCCGTGGAGTCTATCACTTGATCAATCCTTGGCAGGGCAAAGGGATCTTTGGGGCAGGCCTTGTTGAGGCTCATGTAGTCTATGCACATGCGCCACTTGTTGTTCTTCTTTAGTACGAGGACCGGGTTGGCGAGCCACTCTGGAAAGAAAACCTCCATAATGAAGCCAGCTGCCAGAAGCCAGGCTATCTCTTCTCCTACAATCCTTCTTTTCTCCCCTGACAGTCGGCGGAGGGGTTGTTTGACTGGTTTTGCGCCTTCTCAGACATGTAGCTTGTGCTCGGCGAATTCCTTCGGAACACCCGGCATGTCCTTAGGGGACCATGCAAAGATGTCCAAATTCTCATGGAGGAAATCGGCGAGCTCGCCTTCCTATTTGCTGTTTAGGTTTGCCCTGATGACGGCAAACCTTTCTGGGTGCTCGGGGTCAAGAGGTATCTTCTTCGTCTCCTTGGCCGTCTGGAAAGATCCTTGGGCATCACACTCCTTGGGATCGGGGGACAGGGCCGGCTGTTTGCCGGCCATGGCCACGACTCGGTCCAACATCTTCTTTTCTTCGGCAATCACAAGGGACTCGGCCAGCCGGCTGCTGGCTGCTGCGCACTCGGAAGATTTCTTGTAATCGCCAGCTATGGTGATGATGCCCTTGGCGCTCGGCATCTTCATCTTGAGGTAAGCATAGTGGGGAACAACCATGAACCTGGCCAAGGCAGGACGGCCAAGCAACGCATGGTAGGGGCTCTCCAGGTCCACCACTTCAAACCAGATCGCTTCCCGGCGGAAATGATCCTTGTCCCCAAAGAGAACATCAATCTTGATCTTGCCAATGGGGGCGCAGGACAGGCCAGGTACAATGCCATGGAACACAGTCCGAGTAGGCATGAGTTGCTTCGTCTTGACGTTCAGCTTCTCTAGGGTGTCACGGTACAGGATGTTGATGCTGCTCCCACCGTCTATCAGCACGCGGGAGAAACGGGCGGCGCGTCTATCCGTTGCAAGGGTGGCATCCAAAACCAACGCATAAGAGCCGGGAGATGGCATCACCTCTGGGTGGTCGGCCCGGCTCCAGCTGATAGGCTTTTCTGATCAGTGCATGTGCTCGGCGAGGTTGGTAGCGACCACATTGACTTCCTGGTGCTCTCGGCGTCTGCTGCACCGGCCTTCGGGCTGGCTTGTAAAGACGACATAGGCGTCATGCTCGTCGGGGAACTCGTCGTGCACAGCTCCAACTGCTGGCCGAGCGGTCGGCAGCTGCGGAGCCGGAGGCGGCGGACCAGTAGGCGGAGGCGGCGCGAGCCCTTCGCCTTTGGAGATTCGGGTGAGCCAGTGGCACTTCCGGGTTGTGTGGTTGGACGGCTTCGCGCCGCTGTGGAACTTGCATGGGGCGTCGATAGTTTGCTCATAGGAGAAGGCCGGCTGCCAAGCCGGCCTGCCGCCCCTCTGCTTCTTGGGTGCGGGCCGCCCTTCGGGCTGCTCGTCTTTGACTGTGGCCACCCGCCGACTAGTGGAGAGCGGCACAGGGCCCTTGCGCTTGTGGTCGTTCTGGTACGGGCGTCGGCCGGAGTCCCCAGCCGGCGTCTTGGGCGCCGGGTTGAGTACCTTCTCGGACGCGTCTACCCGGAGTTCAGTCTTCATTGAGGAGTCGGCGGTGGCGTACTTGTCCGCTATGACCAGAAGCTCGTCGAGGGTAGTCGGCTCGTCGCAGAGGAGCTTGTGCTTGAGGAGGGTGCCTTCTCGACACCCGTCAGTGAAGTATTCTATGGCTTGCACCTCGTGCACCCCTTCGCAAGAGTTGCGGAGCTCGGCCCAATGTGTGAGGTAGTCGCGAGTGGATTCGGCGGGGCCTTGTACGCACAAGGAGAGCTGTCTGGGCTTGGGAGCCCGCTTGTAGGTGCTGGTGAAGTTACGGACGAAGGCTTCTGTGAAGTCTATGTTGGAAATATGCCCTAGAGGCAATAATAAAAGTATTATTATATTTCATTATTCATGATAATTGTCTTTTATTCATGCTATAACTGTATTATCCGGAAATCGTAATACACGTGTGAATACTTAGACCACACTATGTCCCTGGTAAGCCTCTAGTTGACCAGCTCGTTGTGATCAACAGATAGTCATGGTTTCCTGACTATGGACATTGGATGTCGTTGATAACGGGATCACATCATTAGGAGAATGATGTGATGGACAAGACCCAATCCTAAGCATAGCATAAAAGATCGTGTAGTTCGTTTTGCTAGAGCTTTGCAAGTGTCAAGTATCTCTTCCTTCGACCATGAGATCGTGTAACTCCCGGATACCGTAAGAGTGCCTTGGGTGTATCAAACGTCACAACGTAACTGGGTGACTATAAAGGTGCATTACAGGTATCTCCGAAAGTAGCTGTTGGGTTGACACGGATCGAGACTGGGATTTGTCACTCCGTATGACGGAGAGGTATCTCTGGGCCCACTCGGTAATGCATAATCATATTGAGCTCAATGTGACCAAGGTGTTGGACACGGGATCATGCATTACGGTACGAGTAAAAGTGACTTGCCGGTAACGAGACTGAACAAGGTATTGGGATACCGACGATCGAGTCTCGGGCAAGTAACGTACCGATTGACAAAGGGAATTGCATACAGGGTTTGATCGAATCCTCGACATCGTGGTTCATCCGATGACAACATCGAGGAGCATGTGGGAGCCATCATGTGTATCCAGATCCCGCTGATGGTTATTGACTGAGAGCGTCTCGGTCATGTCTGCATGTCTCCCGAACCCGTAGGGTCTACACACTTAAGGTTCGGTGACGCTAGGGTTATGAAGATATGGATATGCAGAAACCCGAATGTTGTTCGGAGTCCCGGATGAGATCCCGGACGTCACGAGGAGTTCCGGAATGGTCCGGAGGTAAAGAATTATATATAGGAAGTGCTATTTCGGGCATCGGGACAAGTTTCGGGGTTATCGGTATTGTACCGGGACCACCGGAAGGGTCCCGGGGGTCCACCGGGTGGGGCCACCTGTCCCGGGGGGCCACATGGGCTGTAGGGGGTGCGCCTTGGCCATCATGGGCCAAGGGCACCAGCCCCTATAGGCCCATGCGCCTAGGGTTTCCCCCTAGGAGGAGTCCTAGTGGTGGAAGGCACCCCTAGGTGCCTTGGGGGGGGAGGGAAACCTCCCCTAGGCCGCCGCCCCCCCTAGTAGATCTCATCTACTAGGGCCGGCGCCCCCCCCTGGCACCCCTATATATAGTGGGGGAGAGGAGGGACTTCATACACCAGCCCCTGGCGCCTCCACCTCCCCCCGTTACGTCTCTCCCTCGTAGTCTCGGCGAAGCCCTGCTGCTGTGACGCCCTGCATCCACCACCACGCCGTCGTGCTGCTGGATCTTCATAAACCTCTCCTTCCCCCTTGCTGGATCAAGAAGGAGGAGACGTCTCCTGTCCCGTACGTGTGTTGAACGCGGAGGTGCCGTCCGTTCGGCGCTGGTCATCGGTGATTTGGATCACGTCGAGTACGACTACATCATCACCTTGCAAGCTTCCGCACGCGATCTACAAGTGGTATGTAGATGCAAACTCTCTCCCTAGACTCGTTGCTTAGATGAACTCATAGATGGATCTTGGTGAAACCGTAGGAAAAATTTTAATTTTCTGCAACGTTCCCCAACAGTGGCATCATGAGCTAGGTCTATGCGTAGTTCTCTTTGCACGAGTAGAACACAACTTTGTTGTGGGCGTGGATTTTGTCATCTTACTTGCCTCTACTAGTCTTTTCTTGCTCAACGGTATTGTTGGATGAAGCGGCCCGGACCAACCTTACACGTACACTTACGTGAGACCGGTTCCACCGACTGACATGCACAAGTTGCATAAGGTGGCTGGCGGGTGTCTGTCTCTCCCACCTTAGTTGGAGCGGAATCGATGAACAGGGCCCTTATGAAGGGTAAATAGAAGTTGACAAAATCACGTTGTGGTGATTCGTAGGTAAGAAAACGTTCTTGCTAGAACCCAATTGCAGCCACGTAAAAGATGCAACAACAATTAGAGGACGTCTAACTTGTTTTTGCAGCGATTGATCATGTGATGTGATATGGCCAGAAGTTGTGATGAATGATGAATTGTGATGTATGAGATCATGTTCTTTGTAATAGGATTCACGACTTGCATGTCGATGAGTATGACAACCGGCAGGAGCCATAGGAGTTGTCATTATTTTTTGTATGACCTGCGTGTCATTGAATAACGTCATGTAAACTACTTTACTTTATTGCTAAACGTTAGTCATAGAAGTACAAGTAGTCGTTGGCGTGACAACTTCATGAAGACACGATGATGGAGATCATGATGATGGAGATCATGGTGTCAAGCCGGTGACAAGATGATCATGGAGCCCCGAAGATGAAGATCAATGGAGCTATATGATATTGGCCATATCATGTCACAACTATATAATTGCATGTGATGTTTATTATGTATTATGCATCTTGTTTACTTAGGACGACGGTAGTAAATAAGATGATCCCTTATAAAATTTCAAGAAGTGTTCTCCCCTAACTGTGCACCGTTGCTACAGTTCGTCGTTTCTAAGCACCACGTGATGATCGGGTGTGATGGATTCTTACGTTCACATACAACGGGTGTAAGATAGTTTTACACAGCGAAAACACTTAGGGTTAACTTGACGAGCCTAGCATGTGCAGACATGGCCTCGGAACACGGAGACCGAAAGGTCGAACACGAGTCGTATGGAAGATACGATCAACATGAAAATGTTCACCGACGATGACTAGTCCGTCGCACGTGATGATCGGACACGGGCCAGTCGACTCGGATCGTGTAACACTTAGATGACTAAAGGGATGTCTAATCTAAGTGGGAGTTCATAATTTGATTAGAACTTTATTATCATGAACTTAGTCTAAAACCTTTGCAAATATGTCTTGTAGATCAATGGCCAACGCTAATGTCAACATGAACTTCAACGCGTTCCTAGAGAAAACCAAGCTGAAAGATGATGGCAGCAACTATACGGACTGGGTCCGGAACCTGAGGATCATCCTCATAGCTGCCAGGAAACAATATGTCCTAGAAGGACCGCTAGGTGACGCTCCCGTCCCAGAGAACCAAGACATTATGAATGCTTGGCAGTCTCGCGCTGATGATTACTCCCTCGTTCAGTGCGGCATGCTTTACAGCTTAGAACCGGGGCTCCAAAAGCGTTTTGAGCATCACGGAGCATATGAGATGTTCGAAGAGCTGAAACTATTTTTTCAAGCTCATGCCCGGGTCGAGAGATATGATGTCTCCGACAAGTTCTACAGTTGTAAGATGGAGGAAAACAGTTCTGTCAGTGAGCACATCCTGAAGATGTCTGGGTTGCACAACCGTATGACCCAGCTGAACATTAACCTCCCAGATGAGGCGGTCATTGACAGAATCCTCCAGTCGCTCCCACCAAGCTACAAGAGCTTTGTGATGAACTACAACATGCAGGGAATGGAAAAGACCATTCCTGAAGTGTTCTCGATGCTGAAGTCAGCAGAGGCTGAAATCAAGAAAGAACATCAAGTGTTGATGGTCAATAAGACCACTAAGTTCAAGAAGGGCAAGGGTAAGAAGAACTTCAAGAAGGACGGCAAAGATGTTGCCGCGCCTGGTAAGCCAGTTACCGGGAAGAAGTCAAAGAATGGACCCAAGCCTGAGACTGGGTGCTTTTATTGCAAGGGGAAGGGTCACTGGAAGCGGAACTGCCCCAAATACTTAGCGGATAAGAAGGCCGGCAACACCAAAGGTATATTTGATATACATGTGATTGATGTGTACCTTACCAGTAATCGTAGTAACTCCTGGGTATTTGATACCGGTGCCGTTGCTCATATTTGTAACTCACAGCAGGAGCTGCGGAATAAACGGAGACTGGCAAAGGATGAGGTGACGATGCGCGTCGGGAATGGTTCCAGAGTCGATGTGATCGCCGTCGGCACGCTGCCTCTACATTTACCTACGGGATTAGTTTTGAACCTTAATAATTGTTATTTAGTGCCAAGTTTGAGCATGAACATTGTATCAGGATCTCGTTTAATACGAGATGGCTACTCATTTAAGTCTGAGAATAATGGTTGTTCGATTTATATGAGAGATATGTTTTATGGTCATGCTCCGATGGTCAATGGTTTATTCTTAATGAATCTCGAGCGTAATATTACACATGTTCATAGTGTAAATGCCAAAAGATTTAAAGTTGATAACGATAGTCCCACATACTTGTGGCACTGCCGCCTTGGTCACATTGGTGTCAAGCGCATGAAGAAGCTCCATGCCGATGGACTTTTAGAGTCTCTTGATTATGAATCGTTTGACACGTGCGAACCATGCCTCTTGGGCAAAATGACCAAGACTCCATTCTCCGGAACAATGGAGCAAGCAACCAACTTGTTGGAAATCATACATACCGATGTGTGCGGTCCAATGAGCGTTGAGGCTCGCGGAGGATATCGTTATGTTCTCACTCTCACAGATGACTTGAGTAGATATGGGTATGTCTACTTAATGAAACACAAGTCTGAGACCTTTGAAAAGTTCAAGGAATTTCAGAATGAGGTGGAGAATCAACGTGACCGAAAGATAAAATTCTTACGATCAGATCGTGGAGGAGAATACTTAAGTCACGAATTTGGTACACACTTAAAGAAATGTGGAATCGTTTCATAGCTCACGCCGCCTGGAACACCTCAGCGAAACGGTGTGTCCGAACGTCGTAATCGCACTCTATTGGATATGGTGCGGTCTATGATTTCTCTTACCGATTTACCGCTATCATTTTGGGGATACGCTCTAGAGACAGCTACATTCACTTTAAATAGGGCACCGTCTAAATCCGTTGAGACGACACCGTATGAATTATGGTTTGGAAAGAAACCTAAGCTGTCGTTTCTAAAAGTTTGGGGATGCGAAGCTTATGTCAAGAAACTTCAACCTGAAAAGCTCGAACCCAAGTCGGAAAAATGCGTATTCATAGGATACCCTAAGGAAACTGTAGGGTATACCTTCTACTTAAGATCCGAAGGCAAGATCTTTGTTGCCAAGAACGGATGCTTTCTGGAAAAAGAGTTTCTCTCGAAAGAAGTAAGTGGGAGGAAAGTAGAACTCGATGAAGTACTACCTCTTGAGCGGGATAGTGACGCAGCACAGGAAACCGTTCCTGTGATGCCCACACCAACTGAAGAGGAAAACCATGATAATGATCAAGGTACTTAGGATCAAGTTACTGCTGAACTTCGTAGGTCCACAAGGACACGTTCCGCACCAGAGTGGTACGGCAACCCTGTCCTGGAAATCATGTTGTTAGACAACAATGAACCTTCGAACTATGAAGAAGCAATGGCGGGCCCGGATTCCAACAAATGGCTTGAAGCCATGAAATCCGAGATAGAATCCATGTATGAAAACAAAGTATGGACTTTGACAGACTTGCCCGATGATCGGCAAGCGATAGAAAACAAATGGATCTTTAAGAAGAAGACGGACGCGGATGGTAATGTTACCATCTATAAAGCTCGACTTGTCGCTAAGGGTTATCGACAGGTTCAAGGGATTGACTACGACGAGACATTCTCTCCCGTAGCGAAGCTAAAGTCCGTCCGAATCATGTTAGCAATTGCCGCATACTATGATTATGAGATATGGCAGATGGACGTCAAAACAGCATTCCTTAACGGACATCTTAAGGAAGAACTGTATATGATGCAGCCGGAAGGTTTTGTCGATCCTCGGAACGCTAACAAAGTATGCAAGCTCCAGCGATCCATTTATGGACTGGTGCAAGCATCTCGGAGTTGGAACATTCGCTTTGATGAGATGATCAAAGCGTTTGGGTTTATGCAGACTTATGGAGAAGCCTGCGTTTACAAGAAAGTGAGTGGGAGCTCTGTAGCATTTCTCATATTATATGTAGATGACATACTCCTGATGGGAAATAATATAGAATTTCTGGACAGCATTAAGGCCTACTTGAATAAGTGTTTTTCAATGAAGGACCTTGAAGAAGCTGCTTATATATTAGGCATCAAGATCTATAGAGATAGATCGAGACGCCTCATAGGTCTTTCACAAAGCACATACCTTGATAAGATTTTGAAGAGATTCAGAATGGATTAGTCCAAGAAGGGGTTCTTGCCTATGTTACAAGGTATGAGACTGAGCTCAGCTCAATCACCGACCACGGCAAAAGATAAAGAAGAGATGAGTGTCATCCCCTATGCTTCAGCCATAGGATCTATTATGTATGCCATGCTGTGTACCAGACCCGATGTAAACCTTGCCGTAAGTTTGGTAGCAAGATACCAAAGTAATCCCGGCAAGGAACACTGGACAGCGGTCAAGAATATCCTGAAGTACCTGAAAAGGACAAAGGACATGTTTCTCGTTTATGGAGGAGACGAAGAGCTCGTCGTAAAGGGTTACGTCGACGCTGGCTTCGACTCAGATCTGGATGACTCTAAGTCACAAACCGGATACGTGTATATGTTGAATGGTGGAGCAGTAAGCTGGTGCAGCTGCAAGCAGAGCGTCGTGGCGGGATCTACGTGTGAAGCGGAGTACATGGCAGCCTCGGAGGCAGCACATGAAGCGATTTGGGTGAAGGAGTTCATCACCGACCTAGGAGTCATACCCAATGCGTCGGGGCCGATCAAACTCTTCTGTGACAACACTGGAGCAATTGCCCTCGCAAAGGAGCCCAGGTTTCACAAGAAGACCAGGCACATCAAGCGTCGTTTCAACTCCATCCGTGAAAATGTTCAAGATGGAGACATAGAGATTTGCAAAGTGCACACGGATCTGAATGTCGCAGATCCACTGACTAAACCTCTCTCGCGTGCAAAACATGATCAACACCAGAACTCTATGGGTGTTAGATTCATCACAATGTAACTAGATTGGTGACTCTAGTGCAAGTGGGAGACTGTTGGAAATATGCCCTAGAGGCAATAATAAAAGTATTATTATATTTCATTGTTCATGATAATTGTCTTTTATTCATGCTATAACTGTATTATCCGGAAATCGTAATACACGTGTGAATACTTAGACCACACTATGTCCCTGGTAAGCCTCTAGTTGACCAGCTCGTTGTGATCAACAGATAGTCATGGTTTCCTGACTATGGACATTGGATGTCGTTGATAACGGGATCACATCATTAGGAGAATGATGTGATGGACAAGACCCAATCCTAAGCATAGCATAAAAGATCGTGTAGTTCGTTTTGCTAGAGCTTTGCAAGTGTCAAGTATCTCTTCCTTCCACCATGAGATCGTGTAACTCCTGGATACCGTAAGAGTGCCTTGGGTGTATCAAACGTCACAACGTAACTGGGTGACTATAAAGGTGCATTACAGGTATCTCCGAAAGTAGCTGTTGGGTTGACACGGATCGAGACTGGGATTTGTCACTCCGTATGACGGAGAGGTATCTCTGGGCCCACTCGGTAATGCATCATCATAATGAGCTCAATGTGACCAAGGTGTTGGACACGGGATCATGCATTACGGTACGAGTAAAGTGACTTGCCGGTAACGAGACTGAACAAGGTATTGGGATACCGACGATCGAGTCTCGGGCAAGTAACGTACCGATTGACAAAGGGAATTGCATACAGGGTTTGATCGAATCCTCGACATAGTGGTTCATCCGATGACAACATCAAGGAGCATGTGGGAGCCATCATGGGTATCCAGATCCCGCTGATGGTTATTGACTGAGAGCGTCTCGGTCATGTCTGCATGTCTCCCGAACCCGTAGGGTCTACACACTTAAGGTTCGGTGACGCTAGGGTTATGAAGATATGGATATGCAGAAACCCGAATGTTGTTCGGAGTCCCGGATGAGATCCCGGACGTCACGAGGAGTTCCGGAGGTAAAGAATTATATATAGGAAGTGCTATTTCGGGCATCGGGACAAGTTTCGGGGTTATCGGTATTGTACCGGGACCACCGGAAGGGTCCCGGGGGTCCACCGGGTGGGGCCACCTGTCCCGGGGGGCCACATGGGCTGTAGGGGGTGCGCCTTGGCCATCATGGGCCAAGGGCACCAGCCCCTATAGGCCCATGCGCCTAGGGTTTCCCCCTAGGAGGAGTCCTAGTGGTGGAAGGCACCCCTAGGTGCCTTGGGGGGGAGGGAAACCTCCCCTAGGCCGCCGCCCCCCCTAGTAGATCTCATCTACTAGGGCCGGCGCCCCCCTGGCACCCCTATATATAGTGGGGGAGAGGAGGGACTTCATACACCAGCCCCTGGCGCCTCCACCTCCCCCCGTTACGTCTCTCCCTCGTAGTCTCGGCGAAGCCCTGCTGCTGTGACGCCCTGCATCCACCACCACGCCGTCGTGCTGCTGGATCTTTATCAACCTCTCCTTTCCCCTTGCTGGATCAAGAAGGAGGAGACGTCTCCCGTCCCGTACGTGTGTTGAACGCGGAGGTGCCGTCCGTTCGGCGCTGGTCATCGGTGATTTGGATCACGTCGAGTACGACTACATCATCACCTTGCAAGCTTCCGCACGCGATCTACAAGTGGTATGTAGATGCAAACTCTCTCCCTAGACTCGTTGCTTAGATGAACTCATAGATGGATCTTGGTGAAACCGTAGGAAAATTTTTAATTTTCTGCAACGTTCCCCAACAGTCTAGCCAGCTGTTGATGCTGTATGGCCTGAGGCTGTTGAGCCAGGTCCGCGCTGTGCCTTGCAGCATGAGGGGCACATACTTCACGGCAACGCGCCTGTTGCCGTTTGCTATGCGAACCGCTGTGGAGTAGTCGATCAACCAATCTTCTGGCTTCACGGAGCCGTTGTACTTGGGCGTGTCTCTTGGGAGTGAGAACCCTTTGGGGAAAGGCTCGTCGCGGATGCGGGGGCCGAAGCAAGGCGGGCCGACATCATCTTCTTCTTCTAGCGCCAGGGATCGCGCTAGGCGGTCGATCCGATGGCAGGCGTCGTTCTCGTCGACTCCTTCGCGGCGACCTAGTCGGCCGCTGAGAGTCGGATGCGTGATAGGCGGTGGGGTGGGATATCTCTCCCCACGAGGCGGAGGCGGAGGCGGGTTGCCCCGCCGCTCCACGGCCCGGGGACGGCCTTCTGCGTCTCGCTCGATGGAGATCCGGGTTCGGCTTCGGCTGGCAGCCGGCTCTTTCTCGTGTCGCGCGCGGGTTTTACCCGCAGTCGGCGTCCGGGACGTCGCGCCGTGCTCTTGGCGCGGGGGAGGGCTTTTCGCGTGGGCGTCGGCTTTGTGCCGCTGTGCGGCTGCATCGATTAGTTGCTGAATGCGTCTGGTCATGTGGGGGAGTTCTTCGGCCCCTAGTCTGTCTAGCTCGTCTACGGCCGCCTGGGCGGCGCGCAGGTTCTCGAGTGGAGTGGCGTAGACTGGGTGGTCGACTCCTAGCGTGTCGGCGAGGGCAGCGCCGCGCTGTCTGACAACACCGGCTTGGCTTGGCCCGCCTGGGGGCGGCGTGACAAAGGCGGCGCGTTCGGCTTCGCGCTGGTGGGCCTCAGTGAGGCGTCTCATGGAAGCCAATTTCCGGCCCTCCGCGAGGAGGGCGAGGCGGCGAGCCTCCAGTGCTTTGGCGTCGGCATCGGCCGGGAGGGGGATGGACAAGTCGTGGACTGCCGCATGCGGGGCGTCGGGGGCGTTCTCGCCAGAAGCGCCGTCGTGGCTGATGACCATCACCTCGGTGGTGGCACCGTCGCAGCCATCGGCCCGGGGAAGCGGGTCGTTGTAGATCGCGACGTCGGTGGGGAAAGGGTCGAGCGAGGCCGTGTCGGAGTTGACAGGCATTGGATCGGTGGAGCCAACAGACTCCAAGTCCACAACAGGCTCGCCGGAGACGTGGAGCTGACTGAGGAGGTTGACGAGGTGGTCGGTGCTCGCGTCAGAGGTGGGCTCGTCGGAGATGAGGGTCTCGTCAAGGAGATTAGCGAGGCCGCTCGCTGCGCAGACGTTGATGACGCCTTGCAGCGCGTCGTGGCAAGCGCCATCGGGCGTGCCGGGCTGGCTACACTCGCCGGGGAGGAAGAGGGTTCCCGTCCAGAACAGGTCTCCGGACGACGGTGCACCTGGCCCCACGGTGGGCGCCAAATGTCGGGTGGCAGGTGCAACATATGCCAACGGGTGTCTTATCATTGTGGGAGCCAGTAAGACGTCACCGGTGCCTGGAAGCGGTATGAGGCGAAGACATGCACACCGGCGAATCTTACCCAGCTTCAGGGCTCTGCGTGGAGATAACACCCCTACTGCTGCTCTGCGGGGTCTCCATATGATCACTAGATGAACGAGTGGCTACAGGATGCTCCTTGAGCTGTTTGGCGAGAAGAAGAAGAAGGGCACGGCTAGCTCTCCTCTCCCCTCTATGTGGTCTCTAAAACTAGCTCAGATCCACCCTTTGCATGGGTGCCCCGGGGGGTTTATATAGGCCCACCCCCCGGGGGTACAATGGTAATCCAGCTGGGCGTGGGCCCTAGCCATCTGTGTCTACGCTCGCCGGCTTTTGCGCCGGCTGCTGGGGCCCGCCGGCTGGTGGGTCCCGCCGGCTGCCGGCTCCTTGGTTGACAGGCAGGCCTCACTGTCAAGGACCTTGTCGGTGGCTGGTTACTGTTGCCTCAAATCTGGTGACGAGGGCTTCGCCGAGGTAAGCGTGGCTACAGTGCCGCCGCCCGGCGGGCGATCGCTGTAGCCTCACCTCGTCTTGTCTCCTTAATGGGGCGTCTCCTTCGAGGGAGGAAGCAAGCTGGCTGTGGGGAGCCGGCCCTATCTTGGGCCGACTGGGGGAGGCCTGACCGCCTTCGGGTGTCTCTCTGCCTGAAGGGGCCCACCGCCCGTGGGCCGCGCTGACAGCCCGTCGTGGGTGGCATCAGGGTCAACATGGCAACAGTGTCGCGCCGGACGGGTCATGGCCACCCCGTACGACGCACTGTGCCAGGCGTGCTCCGGGATTCGGGGATGGCAGGCTTTACTGTAGCCATGCCCCGCCACATCGCCGTTATGTGGATGCAGACTTCGAGGGTACGATCTTGACCGCTTTGTGGGAGTCGGCTTCTCGTGGCCGGCTTCTTGGAGCCGGCCCTCCCGCGGCTTTCTTCATGAGGGCTAAAGCCGGGCCGCCTTCCGATAGTCGGCCTGGGAGACAGCCGGCAAGGGGAAGGCGGCCCCACGTCTTGAATTCTTGAGGGCCGGATCGGCTCGTTATTTTTTCGGAAAGGCCAGGGGGAGCCGGCTAGGCTACCCGTGGTCATTTACTCCGACAGAAAATAATATTGATGATTAATGGAAGGCTAAAAATCAATCAAGGTTGCACCTCATGTCAGTGGGTGAAATGAAATGATAGCTAGGAAACAAAACAGAGAAAAAATATTGTTGTAGAATATCATTTTGAAATTACTTGCATCCCTAAGCAGCAAAAAACATTTTGAGGAAAAATCTTAGTATTACAATAGATTAAATTGCAAAAAGAATACGAACAGAGATAAACAAACCATTCATAGGTTTCCTTCACTGTTTCAAGAACAAATGAAAAACTAAAATATCACAACTAAAAATATCACAACTGACCAGGGATGCGGGGACAACAACACTGGTTATGCGCCTCTGTTGATTTTATTAACAATACCAGTTTCAAACAGAGTACTCATGTAAGCATTTAGGAAGAATCTCAAATATAATTACTATTCAAGCATTGCTAAAATGATGAATACTTGAAATGTAAAATACAAACTGAATAAGGTATCAACAGGGGATCTCTTTTTAATTAAAGCATAGTCGCAATTACTTATTTAAGGTTCCAAAGCAGAACATTAAGCATATGCGCTTAGCCAACTTTCATGTTAGATAGTACTTCCTCCGTTCCAAAATAGATGACCCAACTTTGTACTAACTTTGTATTAAAGTTAATATAAAATTGAGTCATCTATTTTAAAACGGAGGGAGTATCGGCCATTTATACCTTCAGGAAAGCGTAAACAATTATCAAATGTGTCTACCACGCTTAGGAGAACCAGACCGCAGATGAGACTTGAAGTTGAAATGGAGAGAAATATGCTAATGTAGTGTTTTTTTTGACTTGAAATCATGCTTGGTATGCTAATGTAGCACTATTTTTGGAAACAGGCTGACTATTAATGGTTATTTTAAAATTGGCAAGGTAGATGATAATCATGTTGATTCCCATGACAACAAAATATTCAGAAGCTCAATTACTCAAGTGGTCAAATTGGCTCATAAACAGTGTGTTGTCTAGGGCATCAGTTGGAATAACAAGGCAAGCCTTAAGAGAGAGTTAAGTTTTATCATTAAAACACTTATAGAAACAAACATCTCCGGTGTTAAGATTAAAACACTTATACATTAGCAGTATCAAACTTATGGAAATACATCTCCGGGGTACTACATTAAGTTTTATCATTAAAACACTTATAGAAGCAAACCGGACTGCTAATAACAAGGCAAGCCTTAAGAGAGAGTTAAGTTGACATGGTTTTGCTTCTGGCAAACTACTTTCGAGGTCCGTAAAGCTGCTGATCAGCGATGGAACCGTGTCGAGCTCGGGTGAAGAGGTGATCTGTTTTCTATCCCTTTGATGGCCGCTTCGGTGGTGTCGAAGGAGAAGAACAGGCGCTGGTATTTTGCATAGGATTATCCTATCTTTTCAGTCTTGTAATGTTGGTGCTTACGTGGCTTTAACCGGATCTTTATTTTATAAATGAGATACATATTACCATGCAAAAAAAGTAAATAGGAGAGCTAGCCTCATCATTTTCTTCTTTAGTACTCCCTCCATTCCAAAATAGATGACCCAACTTTGTACTAACTTTAATACAAAGTTGGGTCATCTATTTTGGAACAGAGGGAGTAGTCAACATGCAGACATGCCAGCTAATCTTCCGGTTCATGCGCCAAGCATGCTAGCTCGCTGATGATCGCCGAGAGTTGGATAGACTTTGAACCTCCTTTACTGGTCAGCAGTTTAGTAGCTGATTGTTCTAGGAATTATTTTATTGAACAAAACACTCAAAGTTTCCAGCAAAAAAGAAAGCTACAAATATAACGACTTAGGCCTTGTTTGGTAGCAGGGGATCCTTCCGGGATCCCGACCTTTTCCCTGGGCGAGAAAACCGCGCGTGTTTTTCATCCTGGTTTTGCTCCACGCGTATTTGCTGGCAAGGGGGAGGGAATATTCCCTATCCGATCCACCCCGATTCCCAGGGTTACAAACCCACGTCTCCTTACATCGAGAGAACTCTCCCCGTCTGTCTCGCAATCTCTTTCCTCCGGTGATGCCCATGGCGTCACTCCACCTCACGAGGCCAACAACATCCTCCTTCACCTCCCAGGTCGTCAAATGGTCGTCGGCTCCTCCGCTCCGCCATCACCAACGCCGGGGCCGCCAGCTACCAGTACGCCTCCCCGCACCACATGAATCTCCAGCGAAGTCTCCTCCGCCGCCGGCGGTTGGCCCCCGTTGCCGTTCTCCCCACTGTTCCCTCCACCTTTCTTGGACATGGGAAGCGCATCGACGAGCAGGGGCACGGCCGCCTCCCCTCAGAACTACATCTCTCGTTTTCCTCTCCAACAATGGTAGTTGGAGCAGCCTAGATGGATTGCAAAGAGACAAACTACAGAGTATACTAAGAAAAGAAGAAGATAAAATATTATCCCCCACTCCTTATTTCTCCCAAATAGTGAAGTGAATATTCCACGGGGCTTTCATTTTACCAAGAATTTTCTAGCCAGGGCGCCTTTTACCTGGAATTATCTCCCTTAGCAACCAAACAAGGCCTTAGAGTTGCTCTTATGTTTTTTTAGTGAAAGGTCTGCTAGAGTTGTTCTTATGTTTTGTTTTGAGTGAAGGGAGAATCGAGTTTTTTTAGAATGGAAGAATAGGAGAGTTTTTTTTGAGGAATCGTTTCTTTTTTTCTTTTTTTGAGAATACGAGGAATCGGAGATGGGTCTGCGACAGTGCACGTCCCACGAAATGGGCCTTTATTGTTTTTCTGCGGCGCATCGAGTGTGAGAGACAGAGCCCTCTCCCGTCTCCAGCCAAGCAAAGCCCTCTCGCGTCAGACGCCGCGTGGCCTTTCTTCCCTCACCCCCCATGGCGCAGCCCTAGTTCGTCCTCGCGACACCTCCACTCCATCGCTAACCTCCCCCTCCCCCTCCCCTGCTATACTTCTCCGGCGCCCTCCTCGCCTGTGGTCCGCGCGGACCTCACCGCCGGTGGCCTCTCCTAGGACCTCACCGCCCCAAGGTA